>NW_012107519.1:1092953-1123114 GCF_000951045.1 Mandrillus leucophaeus
AAGAATAAAAACCTTTACTAGAACTTACTGTAAAGCAAAGTTTCTCAGCCTCATCATTATTGAAATTTTGGACTGGATAACTCTTTGTTTTAGGGAGTTATCCTGTGCATTCATCAGCATTGCAGAATGTTTAGCAGCATCCTTGGCCTCTTCTCACTAGAGGCCAGTAGTAGTCCTCAGCTGTGACAACTAAAAAGAGTGTCCAGATATTCCCTTGGGGAAAAATCATCCCTAGTTGAGAACCACTGGTATAAAGGAATGCATGCAAGCATGAATGAATGAATTGATGAATGAATGAATGAATGAATGAGTAAATGATGAACAGACTCATTCAGAAATGCAACAGATTTCCAGATCCTTGACTGATATGGAAGTGGTTCTTTTGGTTTATTCATTTATTCTGATTCTCTGTTCACCAAACATTTATTGAGGGCCTGCTATGGGAAGAGGTCAGGAGTGCTGCTTCATAGCCTGCAATCCTCAGGGGTCCTGGGCTAGGCATTATAGGTTAAGGCTGAAGAAAATATGTATTAGCCTCAGCTTATTGTGCTCTGGAAAGGAGGGCAATTTGAGTGCACATTTTGGATCAAGCTTACCCTGCCTGCAATACCTCCCTGGTTCTTCCCTGCTTTTCTGCCTCTTAATTATCCTTTACAACTGGTTCAGCAGAGAGGGTCCAGAACCAGAGTTCTCTCCCCACACAGCTTTCTTAATGCATCTTACATTGGTCATTTGGCTTTTACATCTACATATGTTATTGGTATTTTAATCCTTTCAATATGTCTGGATTTCCTAAATAAAGGTCTTGAAGAAGTTTATTAGAGGGGGATAAAAGTTCTTAGACAAGAATATAGTTCTAATCCTACTTCTGCCGTCAGTTTAGCTTTCTGACCTGGGCAGGATGCCTAATTGCTGAGGCTTCATCTGTAAAATGGAAATGGTTTTACCTGTTGTACAGCTACCTTCCAAAGATATTAAGAGTGTTAAATAAAATAATGGATAGAAGTATATTTCATACATTCAAAAGCACTATGCAAGTGTAATATACTGGCATTATCAGCATTGGGAATAATAATAACAAACGTCTTGAGGCAGAGACTGTATTTTATATGACTTTGTAGAAACTGCCACATGGCTACATATCTGTAGTAAGCTCCACAAATGATAGTTGGTGATGCTGATGGTGTCTTGTGAAGTGTGGATCTCATTCATTACATAAACTTGTTATCTCTGATTATACACTAGTCAATAAGTAGTTGTAGAGTCAAATTGAATTTCAGATAATCATCCAAGAAGTCTGTATTATTGCTCATGCATATGTATGCTGGCACCTTCCAAAGCTATGAGTTGTAAATATTCTCCGTGAAACATATTTTAAGGATCTAATGGTATCTTATGAATTTTTATTGAGAACGTTAAAGAATATTTTATTTCATACAGGAACACATTAAATAAGGTAGAAATTCTGGTAAGATTTCACTCCGAAGTATATTAAGATTAAAAGTAATGTATTTTCAGCACTTGGATAGATTCTTTTCTTTTTTGGTTTTATTCTGAAAGAAAGTGACACATCGTCTAGAATATAGTAAGAGATTCATCTATCTAAAATACTCATTTTTTCCCAGCTATTGCTTGAGTTTAAAAATTATTTTAGCCAATGTATAAATTCAATTTACTAAAATTTGCTATTGCAAAACTCACAGTTGGTTTTGCCTTCCTGATATTGGCCTATTTCTTGGTAATGCTAAAATTGGACACCATAGTAACAAATTTGTTTTACTAAAAATATTGAGATAACACAAATAAGACATTAAGCAAACTGATGCATTAGCTGAGTTGACCTTTCTTGAAAAATAAATACTAAGGAAATATTTTAAGGGAGTTCCTTTTTGTTTTCTCAACTTAGGTTTCACTTCCAGTCAAATATTGCTTTTGTTTAAAAAGAATTAGGTTAATACCTGTTAAATGTGGTAGTAAAGTTTTACTACATATAATTAAGTTGTAAAACTAAATGGACTTTATGGATATAATCTCCAATATAAGCTTTTATATATTTTAATGAAAAATAACTGACTAGCTTATGGTACTAAATACTATACTAGTTACAAAGCTTTGACATTTTTAGTTTGTTTTTCTAAAATGAGAAATACACGATGAGGTTTTTTAAAAGTTCATAAAAAGAATGATGGATGTTGTATTTAATTAGTATAGCACAGAAATTTTTCTCTAAATAAATTCAGATTCAGAGAACATTTACCGACTGTTTTCTATGGGCCAAATATTGTATTATATTAGCTTCTTCTTCATATATGGTCATTTAATCTTCAAACAATCCAACGATGTCATCTTCAGTAGAGAGAAGAAGAATCTAAAGTCATTGAGTGGAGTAACTGGCATAGAGTTACAAAGTTTAAAAAGTTCCAAAGCTGGAATATAAACCTAAATTTTCTTATTGTGAGGTCAGCGTTCTCACCAGCACATTTATTCAGGATGCTGTGAAATTAGATGCCGTTATGGTAGTATTATAACCTTTCCCAAGTCTCATGTGCTAAGAACTATTGACCTCAGGCAGGACCAACAGACATGTCTATAACTTCTAAAGTTTCCCTGAATTTGACAAAACAATGATTACTTATGGAATGCCTATTTGAAAATGTTTATTGATTACTCTTTTATTTCAATATGGTAGGATGAACTTGAGATTTTCATTGGTTAAAATTGGTGATTTGCTTCTTAAGTTATCATGCAGAGGACAAATATAATATACTCAGTGGTTAGATTGAAACCAAAGCTTCACTTCATTCATTGATTATTTTATTCATCTATACGCTTCTGTTTACAAATGCAAATTCATCAAATGACGAATTTAAAGAGGCATTTCCATAATACTAAACCTACCTTGTGATCAGACATGAGTGATTTTTTTTTTTTTTTAAGTAGCCAGCAGTCCGTTGTTTATTTGTTGGAACTGGCTGAGCCTGGAGTATAAAATATGCTGGGAGCTCTTAGACAGGGCTAGGGAATGATGGGGGACAGTTAGGACAGAATGATTGGCCAGTTCTAGGATGATACCACATTTTAAAACCAAGAGAGCTGGCAAAGTCTCATCCAATTCAATTAGATCCAAGAGATCAGGGCTACTGACAGAGCTTGGTCAAGGCAAGTCTCAGCATTTAATGGGTGTCCTAGTGGATTAGGGAGGTTATAATAATAATAAGTATTACTAATTACTTACCTAATATCCTTTCTGTCTCTCTTCCTTAAAAATGATGGTAGAGACCAGTTGTGGTGGCTCACGCCTATAAGCCCAATAATTTGGGAGGCTGAGACAGAAGGATTGCTTGAGACCAAGAGTTCAAGACCAGCCTGGGCAGCATGGAAACACCCCAACTCTACCAAAAATTAAAAAGTAGCCAAGTATGGTGGCATGCACCTGTAGCCCCAGTAACTTGGGAGGCTGAGATGGGTGGATCACTTGAGCCTGGGAGGTCAAAGCTGCAGTGAGCCATGATTGTGCCATTGCACTCCAGCCTGTGCAACAGAGAGAGACCCTGGCTCAAAAAACAATGGTGGTAGAAACTGATATTTAGCTACAATGTGCATTTTCCCTTCTTCCAGAAGTAGAATTCCCAAATGTTAGCTGGCTGCATGGTCACCTTGAATTTATTTCTCGGCATCCCTTGCAGCTAGGAGCAGCTATGTGATTAAAATCTAGTTAATATGTTCAAGCATAGTGACACATGAAACCATTAGGAAGTATATTTAATATCTCCTGACTCTCTTTCTTCCAGCTATTTGGATTGTACATGCGACAACTGGGCAGGAGCAGCCATTAATGATCATGAAGTGGAAGTCCCATGATGGGATGGTAGAACCATAAGGTAAAAGGAGTCTGAGACCTGGTGATCATGGAGCCTCCAAACCAACCCTAGACCACCTACATTAATGTGAACTTAATCCTAATTAATACACAAATGAAACTCTTATATTATTGTGAGTGGCAGTGTGTCCAACAATAGAACTGTACTCCCCAGCCCCCCTTGAAGCTGTGCATTTCAATGTGTCATTGAAATAAAGTAGAAATTGTGCAGAATTCTGAAAATAGTTCTTAGAAGGGATATAGACAGTTGGAGAAAGTCCCTTGGGTCTTCTTTGCTGATTCTTTTCTGCTGTCTGAAATGTGGATGTGATGAGTGGCACTCCAACAGCAATTTTGGACCACGAGAGTCCTCGAGAAGCAGAAAGATAGGAGGAGGCTGAGTTCCTTGATGACTTTGTGAATCCAACTTACCAGTATGGGACCACATACTTTTGAACTTCTTTTACACAAATAAACAAATCTTTTGGTATTTAAGCCACTTTATTCTGGGTTTTCTATTAACCTATTTGATAGAGAGGTTCATCAGAGTTAACTGGAAGGCACAGGAAACATGAATCAGCAACAGAGAACTGGGATGTGTGACTTTTGTCTAGTCTGGTTGGGAAACTAGAGTGGAAGGTGCAACCAGGAATCTGGCAGACTAGTCAGGTTCAATGTTGAAACTCCAGCCCAATGCATGGGTGTGAACCATCTGGGTCACAATCACTGATGGGGAAGAAGCAGCTATTGTGCTGTCAGGCCAGGTATTCCTTGTGCAGTAGACAGCTGGCCTTGCAAGGGCCAGACATGGGTTGAGCAGAGGCAGAGGCAGGCAGAGCTGACATAGCCCATGCCTGTTTCAGAGATGGTGAAAGCAGAACTATTCTGCTGAGCCTCTCTTTCTCTTCTTGGGGCTGTCTGTAAGCAGCTGGCTGACTCTAATATCCAGGCTTGTGAGAATCAGCTCTGTTCCTCTCTCTGTCGTGTGTGGGCCAGCTGCATCCCCACTGGTCCTCATTTCCCCTGCACTGAGCTCATTCACTCCCTGGGGATTAATTTGACTGTGAATACTGTGGACTCTGAAGTGTGGGAAAACTGGAGACACAAACAACAGAAGCCTTAATGCTACAGGGGCAGAGAGTAGCATCTTTTTTTCGGTTAGCATCACATGAGACCTGGCAGGCTGTTTTGTTGCTGGTGACATTCCGTAATCAAAGACACTTCTACCCAGTGACTCAGGGAGGCAGCCTGCTGCTGAGCAAAGAGGAGGCAGGTCTGCAAGCTGGAGTTCAGAGAAACTTAGGATCGTATGAGAACGATCAGTCCAGAGCTCTCAGAATCAAAGAGGTAAGGTGAGTGGAGGCACACTGTGAAACAGAGAACAACATGAAGATTATTGTCATTTTATTAATGAAGAGAGTAACAACACAAGCAATTCTCTTCCCCATCATTACTGAGAAGATGCCTTCTTGTTAATTTCTTCCCATCAAGGCTGCCTTGGGATTCATTGTAAACAAAGTTCTTGTAGACTTGTTTTAAAATTGGGGGACAGAGATATTTAGATTGATTTGCCTCAAAATCTCTACCTTCCCCAGAATGACCTGTACAGAATGCTATTGCAAACGTAACTGACAACTCAGTATACCTTCAAAATTGACCATGCTAATGACGGGATATACTAATTGTGTATAATACACAGTAATCATGTGCCTCATGCACATGCTAAGCCCATTTACTATTATCTACCTCATATCTAAAAGTCTCTTATACTGTTTATATGTGTTATGTGAAGAAATAGAGATAGAATAATTTTGGGAAACATTGGGTTAAACGAAGCTGAGCTGAAAAATTGTTACTGAGGGTGTGAGACCGGGAGAGGTGAGCTGCCTACTGTGAGTTCTGAAGCGAGGGTTTTCATTGCTTCCTGGAAGGAATTTGGCAGGATGGATAATTATTTTCTCTGCCTCCATTGGTTGGAAAACAGGCTTCTAACCTAGGCTTGCCTCTTCAAATGCTTTCTCCTGAAATGGTTCATCGGCGGAATGTCACAAAGGGAAAGGGAGAGATGAGATGACTTGCAGTGGCCCTGGCCATGCCCGAGCCAGGTGATTTCAGTGATTTTCTGCCTCTGACACTCTTGGTTTTCCAGTCTTCTCACCTATTCTGGTAGTTACTTCCAATCCTCTCTGTGATTCCCTTTTTTCTTTGGTTAGGTAGCATTTGTCTGGCTGCCTACAGCTAGGAACATTTATTAATGCAGAACTGAAGTGAAGTTCCTTACTGCTCAACTCTCACAACCTTTAATATACTAGATGCAAATTAAAGTTCATAATTCTCCAGAACAGGGCTCAGGAAGGTGGCATTTTCTAAAAGCATTTGATCCAGAAACCCTGCCTCCACACCCACATCCACCTCCCAACGGACTCCCAATTTCTCATTTTTTTTTTTTTGAGACAAGGTCTCACTCTGTCACCCAGGCTGGAGTGCAGTGGTACGATCTCAGCTCACTGCAAGCTCTGCCTCCCAGGTTTAAGTGATTCTCCTGCCTCAGCCTCCCGAGCAACTGGGATTACAGGTGCATGCCACTACTGCCCAGCTAATTTTTGTATTTTTAGTAGAGACAGGGTTTCACCATGTTGGCCAGGTTGGTCTTGAACTCCTGACCTCAAATGATCCACCTGCCTCGGCCTCCAAAAGTACTGGGATTACAGGCGTGAGCCGCTGCACCCAGCCCCCACAACTTCTCTTAGCATTAGTCTTCTGCTGAACCACTGAACACATTGGGGGAAATGCTGATTTAGTGAGTCACTGCTTAGTTGATCAGAAAACATCTTGGTGGTACAGAAGAGTTCATTTAACTAGAAAAGGTAAATAATTTTCTTCCTGCTTGTAATAAATCCGTGATCTTATAATAGATTATGTTCTTATGATGGATTTGTAGTGAATGCTTCTCTCGACGACCATCAGTGGCCTCACTCTCATACATTGTCTCATGTCTAGCCTCTGTTCTGGCCATGAGATCCCAGGACTATTGTGGATGCTTGTGGAGCAATTTGTAGAAGCCAAAATACATCTTATTTTTACCTGACCCATTACATCTGCTAATGACTTAGGTCAACTGGGTAAGCAATGTGGTCATTCATAATTAATTTTGCTGTTCATTATAGCCAATTATTTTAACTGCTGGATCATTTGTATCTTTATACAATCTGCAGTCTTCCAGGAACATACACAAGCTTAATGGATTGTATAATGTGCATTCCCTGATCCATGATTAACATGCTGTTTAATGAGTACAATTTTAAGAAAGTTTAAAACTTTAGGTCCCTGGCTTCTTCTACAAAACCAGGCACTGGAATGAAAAGTTTGCAACAGTAATGAGTTTTGAATACTTTACATGAAAGGTTATTCTTACATAAATGAGATTCTCCTTGCAAGCTAGGAACATCCCACCCTTACATAGCCATCCGGAGATGCCATTGAGCAGGCCAGCACTGGGAAACACAATATTAATGCCAAGTTTGGGTTTACAATACTGGATACTCTGATTTAGTAGGTCCAGGATGTGTGAGGCATGAGCTCTTCCAAAAAATGTACCAGGAAATTCTGACACAGAGGTTTGTGGTTTGCACTTCTGGAAATACTAAAATTTTTTGAGATTTCTGAAGTGTGCAAGGAACTGGCTCCCCCAGCTGGGAAAACTGAAGGCCTAGTGATTGTTCAAGGACAACTGAGCACTAACTAGTTTCTCTCTCTGGAGAAGGATATGGGTTTGCTAAAGCTGGATTTGGTTCAAGAACCAGGAGAATCCAATATTTGTAAACGTTTCCTTAATGCAAGCACATAGAGTGTTAGTTTAAGTTTGTCTGGAATGGAAAGTTTGTCTGGAATCTTGGCTATGGAAGGCTGTGGTGTAGCAAAAACTGAGCTTTCCAGGTTTCATTAGAGCTTACTTTGTGTTGATGCTGTCTCCAACAGCTGGCCATGTCTCCCTTTGAGCAGTTCCAGGAACCATGAGAAACTATGCTGAAATATGTTGTACCTGCTTCTGTGTGTGTGGCTGTCATGCTTCCAATACGTTTCTGTATCTTGGCGAGGGACACTGAGCACTTAATCCAATGTGATAGACTGGTATATGTGTGTGAGCCCAAAATGCTGGGGAGTGAAATGATGGACCACTTTTATCTTACTCTAGTTCTTGACCCCTCCCATTGAAGTGCCAGGAGAAGGATGATGGTTAATAATAAGCATCATTCATGCAATCGCATAACAATTTCTGAGTATTTGGCTTTGCTTCTTACTGGTAAGTCTGGGCAGTTACTTAACTTTTGCAGTTTCTCAGCTAAAAAATAACCTAATGGCCGGGCGCGGTGCCTCAAGCCTGTAATCCCAGCACTTTGGGAGGCCGAGACGGGCGGATCACGAGGTCAGGAGATCAAGACCATCCTGGCTAACACGGTGAAACCCCGTCTCTACTAAAAAATACAAAAAACTAGCCAGGCGAGGTGGCGGGCGCCTGTAGTCCCAGCTAATGTAGTCCCAGCTACTCGGGAGGCTGAGGCAGGAGAATGGCATAAACCCGGGAGGCGGAGCTTGCAGTGATCTGAGATCGGGCCACTGCACTCCAGCCTGGGCGACAGAGCGAGACTCCGTCTCAAAAAAAAAACAAAAAAAAAAACAAAAAAACCTA
The DNA here is from genome assembly GCF_000951045.1 of Mandrillus leucophaeus. Lineage (NCBI taxonomy): Eukaryota > Metazoa > Chordata > Mammalia > Primates > Cercopithecidae > Mandrillus > Mandrillus leucophaeus. The sequence goes on from NW_012107519.1 coordinate 1,101,503, forward strand.
ATAATGGTACTCCACTTTTAGGGCTGTTGGTAGGATTCAATGTGATAAAGCATGTAAAGTATTTAACGTGCTTCCTGGCTTATGGGACCCAAACGATGTTAGCCATCTCCCTTCTTCCTTTCCCTCTCTTATCTCTTTCTCTCTGGACTTCCCTGCCCACCCCATTTCCTGACACCTTCTCCTAAGCGACAGGCAGTTCTGTAATTTCTATTTTAAGAAGGACGTTTGGGTTATGTAAACAGGTTGGAAGATGAAGAGGAATGAACTAGGGAAACGATCTTAAGGTTGAGTTTGCCAAGTACAGTTTTCCCTTGGATTATGTGTTTATTCGGGATGGCTCAGGATGAGACACTGCAGTGCCCACAAGGCATTCCTTGGCACCACCAGGTTCTACGCCACAGACCTTGGGAGACACAAAGGTTTTGGATACACTCCCTTTCCTTAAGGACTATGGCCTAGGGAGACATTTGTGATTTGGTTGGCTACTCAGTACATAAGGCAATTTATACTACTTATGTTAAAACAGAGGTACTCTTGGCTGTGGAAGCATAGAGAAAGGAGCAATGAATTATTGAACAATGTATTATCTCTATATTCAGAATCAGAAATAAAAGGATCTGTCTGCTAAAAATGACAATACATTCATATGTATATTGCATCAGGTAGATGATTAGGGAATATATAAGCAAAGGCAATACTTATGTATCAAAGTATATCTACAGGATCAGGGAGAGAGTGGTAGCAAAAAGGATCTGAAGAACTTCTTCACTACAGAAGAGTTCTGATTTCACACACAAAGCCTTGTTAAGAGAGTTCTGCTCTCATGCAGAAGTCGTGAAGGTGAAGTTGAGACGCACCAGGGGAAACCAGTGTTTGCCTTTAGTTGTAGGCAATAAATTGTGTGGGAAATGCCAATTTCAAAATCCCTCCTTTCTACATGATTCAATGTGAGTAAGACAGAATCGTTGTCGTTGACTATAAAATCCATCTCAAAGACTCAAAAATCATTAATGTCCAATAATACTGATTTGTTTTCTGTTAAATCTGGGTCTTGTGGCTTCTATAAGTCTTTCCTTTGGCAGAAAATTCAATAATTTATTATCACTGAAGGTAAAAATAGTCTCAAAAATGTTTAGTTTGGCTTTGGTGTTATACACATTTAGTTCATAAAATTCTAGTTGTGTCTCCATCATTCTTTACTGGAGAATTAATTAAGTTTCTCATTTCTGCAATTTACAACTTGACTATGTTTTTGTTGGAAGTCTGGTGGGAATTCTGATTTATTTTTGGTCTTCACTTTATGGGAACAATTTCTATGTTAAAACTTTCAGAATAGAGAATCACAGGACAATAATGCTATGATATGGCAACGAGTTTTTCTTGCTTATTTGTTTTAATGAAAATAAGATTGGCAACACCAAAATCTGAGAGAATTAAAAACGAACAAACTTCTTCCTGGAAGTTTTCATCTGAAAAAAATTGTGCTGATTTTCAGACGGAAATCTCACATCTCAAAGTATTTTTTATTGAACAACAAATACTATCTTATCCAGCAGTTAAAAAAAAAAATTCCACAATATAAAGATATTCACTGGGGAAGGTTCACAGAACACATAGGCATGGAATTTTGAGAGAACCGTAGGAAAATTGCATTTTTAATGAGCTCAAAATGCAAATAACAGAATGCAAGCTCATTAGTTTAAGGTAGTATCCCAATTTGGACACAAAGTTTGATTCGATTGAAACTTAGAGCAGGGGTCCCTATCCCCCAGGCTGAGGTCCAGTACTGGTCTATGGTCTATTAGGAGCCTGGCTGCGCAGCAGGAGGTGAGTGGTGGGCAAGTGAGCATTACTGCCTGAGCTCTGCCTCCCGTCAGATCAGCGGCGGCATTAGATTCTTAGAGCAGTGCGAACCCTATTATGAACTGCACAATATGAGGGATCTAGGTTGTGCACTCCTTATGAGAATCTAATGCTTGATGATCTGAGGTGGAACAGTTTCATCCTGAAACTATCCCCCAACAACCTCCCTGGTCCATGGAAAATTTGTCTTTCATGAAACTGGTCCCTGATGTCAAAAAGGCTGGGACCACTGACTTAGGGGATTTTTAAGAGGATAGAAACTTCCTGAGGCAGACCCTGTTGGTGTCAACGTTCACTGAGAAGGCACACTCATTCTAACCCAGGTGGGATCCAGGTTGCTGATTTCTTTCTGTCCATGCGCTTGAAAATTAGGAGCACTATTTGAGAGAATAGCATATTTGAAAAACAGAAGAGGCTAAATCAGATGGAGCCTATAGTACATTTTCAATGTGTTATAAGTAATAATAAGTGTCACTGAAGAGACCAGTCCTGTCTGGGCGCTGTGGCTCATTCCCGTAATTTCAGCACTTTGGGAGGCCGAGGTGGGCAGATCACCTGAGGTCAGGAGTTTGAGACCAGCTTCGCCAACATGGTGAAACTCCATCTCTACTAAAAAATATGAAAATTAGCTGGGTGTGGTGGTATGCGCCCGTAATCCCAGATACTTGGGAGGCTGAGGCTGGAGAATTGCTTGAGCCTGGGAGGCGGAGGTTGCAGTGAGCTGAGATTGCAATACTGCACTCCAGCCTGGGCAACAGAGGGAGATTCGTTCTCAAAAAAAAAGAGACCAGTCCTTGCCTTCTCAGACATATCCCTGTAATAAGATTCTCTCTCCAGATCCCCCAGTGTGTCCTGTTTTTACAAGGGACCTCCTTTTTACCTACCGAACACCTGACAGAAGGGGACCCAGTCACAGCTTGGGATGAGCCAATCCAATTGCCGCTCTGAAGATTTGAACAGAGAGACCCTAGAGAGTTTTCCAAGTATTGGGGCTGCAGGAAGAGGCATGTGTCTGTCTATGTAATGCTCGAAGGTGTGCATGAGCTGAGAAGCCATGAGGAAATAGAGAAAGGCACTGCTCTGGCTTGAAACACTGACTTTGTGATCTCTGAGGAGATGCTGGGGTAGTCTTGGTGTCTGCTTGCACCTCTGGTTCTGAGGAAGCCGTGTGTCCCTCCATGTGCTGCCCCTGGATTTTGTGCACTCCCCTGTATCCTTACAAACATGCCTGCTACGGGTTTGCCTGGGATGACTATGTTTGTCACTCACAATTACTACAGTTTGTCCAAGATGGAAATGGGGTCAGCAGGGCCATTGTTTCTCCTTTTAAAACAAACTGCTTTTTTTTTTTTTTTTTTTTTTGAGACAGAGTCTCGCTCTGTTGCCAGGCTGGAGTGCAGTGGCACGATCTCGGCTTACTGCAACCTCTAACTCCCCGGTTCAAGCAATTCTCCTGCCTCAGCCACATGAGTAGTTGGAACTGCAGGTGAGCGCCACCACACCCAGTTAATTTTTGTATTTTTAGTAGAGACAGGGTTTCACCATGTTGGCTAGGATGGCCTCTATCTCCTGACCTCATGATCTACCGGGCTTGGCCTCCCAAAGTGCTGGGATTACAGGTGTGAGTCACCGCGTCCAGCCAAAACATACTGCTTTATATGTATGCATGACATTTATAACAGTTATTTGCAAGAGTTGAATATGAAGATGCGGTTGTCAAAACAGAAAGAGAACATTTTTTTCTGTTGGAATTAAGTGGGTCCCAACTCCTCCGATGACCCTTGAATGCAGTTTGTCAAAAAGGGGCTGGGTGTGGTGGCTCACACCTTTAATCCCAGCACTTTGGCAGGCCAAGGCTGGCGGATTACTTGAGGTCGGGAGTTTGTGACTAGACTGGCCAACACGGTGAAACCCTGTCTCTACTAAAAATACAAAAATTAGCTGGGCATGGTGGTGCGTGACTGTAATCCCAGCTACTCAGGAGGTTGAGGCACGAGAATTGCTTCAACCTGGGAGGTAGAGATTGGAGTGAGCCAAGATCACGCCACTGCACTCCAGCCTGGGAGGCAGAGTGAAACTGTGTCTCAGAAAAAAAAAAAAAAAAAGAAAAAAGAGAGCAGGCCATCTTCAAGTGCTAAGACCCTTCCCATTTCTCAATGAACCTGCAGCTCAGTCAGGGAGACAAAAGTAACACCTGCAACAACCGGAGAACAGTAACAATGTTCATGGCAGGAATAATGACATGCTACGTCATGTGCTACTGACCAGATGTGAACTCAGTCAGAGGAGGGGAAGTCAGAACAGACTGCAGCTGCCGGAAATGACTGAAGGAGGCAAGAGGTAGCTGCAAAAAAGGAGGGCTCAGCTCCTGAGTGTGGAGTGGAGTGGAGTTAGGGTGGAGGAGGGTGTCAGTGGGCACAGGGAGGTAGCATGAACCATATGTCTGTGAGTGGATAGTCCATGTGTGAGTGAGTGCGTGCCAAGTGTCTCTGCAGATAGGGCCCCACCTCACCTTGAACCTACAGTCCACTTGGACAGACAAGACATGCAGAGATGAAAATGCATCAGAAATGGACTGTAAGGCATGACATAGCCAAGAGCCAAAGACATGTCCTGAGAAGGAAGAGTTCTTTACAATCTAGGTGAGGGGTGGGTTGGCTGGAACACATGGAACAGAATAGACATACTGAAAACTGGTGAGCATTGGAGTGGTTTGGAAACGAGGCCGGCAAAGCCAGTGGGCCAGATGATGAGAGGTGTGAACCTAGGCTTGCAGTAAGGAATGACGGGACTTTTCAAACTTCTTTTGGGAATGGAAGCTTTTTTTTGAGACAGAGTCTTGCTCTGTTACCCAGGCTAAAGTGCAGTGGCATGATCTCGGCTCCCTGCAACCTCCACCTCCCGGGTTCAAGTGATTCTCCTGCCTCAGCCTCCCGAGTAGCTGGGATTACAGGCGTGTGCCACCATGCCTGGCTAATTTTTCTATTTTTAGTAGAGACGGGGTTTCACCATGTTAGCCAGGCTGGTCTCGAACTCCTGGTCTCAGGTGATCCACCCACCTTGGCCTCCCAAAGTGCTGAGATTACAGGTATGAGCCACCATGCCCGCCTGAAGCTTTTTCTAAAAAAAAAAAAAAAAAAAAAATCGTAAGTGGAAGCTCAGTACATGAGACAGATGAAACAGATAAGTTCTGGGTGAAGGGGAAAGTGAGTCCAGGAGCCAAATTCCATGATCCCCACCCTACCCTTGAGGTCTGTTCACCATATCTAGGTGTACCTCTGGAAACTGCTTGAAAGTCCAGACCAGCGGAAACCAGTAGGGAGTTGCAAATGGTAGATGATTGGGCGTATAGCCTCACAGGGAGCTTATTGCAGGGTGAACTGGCATAGGAAAAGAGTAAGGAGAGGTGAACAAAAGAGGTCACTGTGAAGGAATTCAGGTGTGAGGTGCTGAGGGCCTGGGAGTGGGGGTGGGGGAGAGGAAGAGGGAAGGGGAGGAGCGGAGACCCATCTCTTATTTCCAGTATCTTTATCTAAGCTGATCATTATACCTTAAATTCCATTTTCAGTACTGGGGCTCATAATCTATTTGGAATATTGAGTGAGGAGTTTTGAACCCATCCCTAAACTGTCGTCCTTCTGATAGGAATAAAGAAACATTAACAGATGAGCACTGCAACTGCTTAATTCTAGGGGTCCAACTCATGGGTGTTCCTTCTAGAATCATACCTGTCTTTCCTCTTCCAGATGTAAGCCACCTTTTATGTATTTTTGACATTTTGCAGTTTCCTGCTTAGGAGGAAGGTGTGCTTCCCAAGGGGTTACATTAAATTGAATTGATTGTCAGGTAGAATTGAAGAGTTACAACAAAAAAGGAAGCAGGCCATATTCAAATCTCCAGCTCTTTATGTTCATATACATTTGTCTTTTCTGCTTCCAAATTAAGTCTCCACTGGTTTTGTCTGGTCAGCCTAGCTTTCTTTCCATCCTGAAACACTGAGGCACTCGAGCTGATTTCAGTGAGCTGGGAGGTTGCAATGACACAGCCCCTAAGGGGGCCACTGATGGACTCACCCATTCGTCAACGTCAGTCTTCTTCATTAACCAAGCTGAGCTTATTGACATATCTTAGCAACCAGTCCACATTTGCCTGTATTGAAGAAATTTGGTGCATGGGAAAATAACATTGGTCCATCATGAAGGACTAATATGTGAGGCTCAGACAGCGAGTTCCTAAATGGTCAGATTTACATTGTAGTTAAGAACCTAGATAAGGAAATCCACATACTAAAAATAGAAAAGGACAAAAAACAAACCAAAAAAAACACCAAAAACCAAACTTCTGACCTTACCTTTCAAGATGGCCATTATTTGCTCGTTGAAGACCAAGATTCCCTTATGAAATTAAATGGGGGAAACACCCCCTGGAGCCAATGTTCTCAAGCTTAACGCCCTTGATCCTACCTCCGTGCCCATCTCTTGCTGGAATGTCTTTGCTTCCATTTTGATGGAATCCTATCAAAACTCCACGGCCTGGTCTCCGTGCTGCTTTTCTCTCGCTTTTCTCTCTTGTGACGATTTTCCTCCGGTATCCCTTAACAGGCATTCTCCTTCTTTTGTCTTCCTTTAGAGTTTTGAAATGTGCTTAGAAGACATCTCCTCCTCTTCCTCCTCCTCCTCCTCCTCCTTCTTTTCTTCTTTATATTAGATACATTACTTATAAACTCTAGTAAGGTAGAGATTGATAAATAATGGGCAAACCATGGGCACTGGGATCAGGTGGATCTGAGTTCAAATTCTAGCTCCATCACCTAGAATCTGGGCTTGCGAACTCTGTTTCTGCTATGCCCCACTATGCCATCCGTTAGACAGAGATTAGAGTAACTACCTCCCAAGGTGACTGAGAGACTGCAAGCCATCCGGAATGTGAAGCCCAAGCTTGGCACCCGATTTCTGGCAGTCGCCTACTGAGTATCAGGTCCCTGCCTTTTCTATACTTCACATCAAGTAGCGTAGTTCCCTAAAGTGTTAAGGTGCTCAGTAACATTTTTTTTTAATTGAATTAAAGAGAAGATTAGTTTTGGGACTTTGCCAGACACATTATCTCTTTTCAGACCTGTTAGTACCACTTAGTGCCTCTAAATAATAATTGGCAAAATATACCAGAAAGCAAAAATACTGTTTCACATTTTTGTGGTAAGGCACAGGCCCATTTATTGGGGTGCAGCAGCCAAACAGAAAACATGATGAGGCCATTTTCTCTTGCATTCTTCTGCCTCAGTCCTAGAGGCTGTGCTCTTTTTTTTCGGGCTTATGAGCCCCTCTGATGGAGAAACCATGATCGGGGTGCCAGACCCTGTGGTAGTTAGAGCCAGAAAACAGGGAGAAAGCAGGCTCGGGTCTGTGTGTGGGCGCAGAGAAGATAAAAGGCTCCTGCCTTGGTAAACCTGACTTCCTGACATGGTTCAGATGCTTAAGAAGTGCACTGCATAAAACCCTAATGGAGCTTCTCTGAAGTGCCTGAGGATAGAGAATAAAGTGCCTGATCCACACCTAGAGAACCACTTTCTTCAGAGGGTTCTGACATTTTATCGTTAGCTGTTTTCATACTTAGGCTTTAAAATCATAAACACGTATCTATCTTGGAAGGTTTCCTGATTTGAAAAAGTAATACTTGTTCATTGCAGGCAATTTGAAAAGTACAGAAGAGCAGAATGATATATCTAAATGTTAACATAGCTTTAACTTACAGAAATGATTACATACTATGAATACTTTTGTGTAGACTATATTTGTATCTAAACAATTTATTGTGCTCATTTTCCCATGTCAGTAAATTTTCTTCTACAACACCATGTAGTATTCTATCACATGAAAGTTCCAAGTTTCACTTTTCCAATTTCCTAGAGCTGGACATTTAAAATAATTTTGAGATAAATATCTTTTTGTATATACTCTTTCACATGTTCTCTTTGGAAAAATTCCAAGAAAGGGATTGCTAGATAGAAGGGGGTAAATTCCTAGGAAAAAGGATTGCTAGCTCCTAGGAAAAAGGATTGCTAATTTACCCTAAAAGAACATGCGATATAATTGTTGACAAACTGCAACTTTTATGCCAATTTTTATTCCCCTATTGTTCAATATTTAAGTGATTTTCAATTTGTTACAATAGTAAGTTATAATGTGATGAACATACTTGGATATGACTTTTTTTTTTTTTACACATCTACTGTTTTCTTAGGTTAAAAATCCTCACAAATACAATTGCAGTATCAAAGATATAAACATTTTTGAAGCTTTTCATCCATATTGCCAAATTTTCTTATAGAAAAAGGGATAACTCTCACCCCCAGTGATTAGAATGCCATTTATTTCTCAAGATGTTTGCTAGCTAGCATGCAGCTTGTCATTTAAAAAAAATTTGCTAATGAGACAGTCCAAGAATAGTAGCTTAGTATTTTGATTTGTATTTCTTTGACTGTTAATGAAACTAAACATAATTTTTTGTTTTAGCCTTAAGATTTATTAATACAGAGCTCAGCTTTACAAGTAGTTTTTTCAATGTTAGAATTAGACCACAAAGTTTTTATTTTGGATGAATTAATTAGCTTCGATGCCATTACTCAATAACTATTTATTGAGCACTGACTATATGCAGGATGGTGTGACAGCCACAGTGAGGATGCTGCAGGTGAGAAAAGGTGAGTTCCTGTTCCTAAGACATTACTCTGCTTCAGAGAAAAGACAGATACACGCAAATAGATAATTTAAAATGGGAAACGTTGTATATTTTATTTATTTAACATTTATAGTATCTAAAAGGAATTTGATAATATAAAATGATCTGAGACTACTAACAACAAATGGCTTAGAACCAATAAAACCATTAAGACAGAGATTAAGAATGGAATTTACCCTGAGCTTTAAATAAAAAGCTATTAATTAACAATGCATGCAATTTAACTCCATGCTTCTTAGCACTGATGGGAAATGTGTAGGGTCATGTAGCTGTCATTAGCTACTAAAAGGATGTGTGCAAGTTTGTTAGAAAGGACGCAATCTCCTATTGTACTCATGAAAGAGCTCTCACATAGGTGTTTCTATAAGGAGCACAGAACCACATAATGAACACTGTTTTTGATAGGATTATTTAAAAAATTCAGTCTTCATATGACTGTTGTTTAAATAGTGACTTGCACCCCACAAAATGTGTTTTATTACCATAGTGGCCCATAGTAAACCGTAGTGTTACACTGTAGTGCAGAGGTATCCAATCTTTTGGCTTCCCTGAGTCACATTGGAAGAAAAAGAAATATCTTGGGCCACCCATGAAGTACACTAATACTAACAATAGCTGATGAGCTAAAAAAAAAACTGTAAAAAAAATCTCATAACATTTTTAGAAAGTTTATGAATTCGTGTTGGGCCGCATTCAAAGCTATCTTGTGGCCCACAGGCTGCAGGTTGGGCAAGCTTGCTGTAGTGCTTAGTATTTCTTAGGGAAGTTAGGCATATGCCTTTTCTGAGAATCTGATTTAGTACAAGGGTACAGCCTTAAGAATATAGGGTCAGATTGACAAGCATAAATCTTTTGCCAACTTATTTCACAATCGGTTGTTGCAATTAGTACTTTGACAGGCACTGTACCAATGATTTAAGATGATTAAAAATGACAAAAACATGAGATTGCTAATGCCCTCAACCCAGAGTATAGGTGTTCAGCTATTGACCATAATTCGTTTTCTGTGTTTCATTTATTTGTTCATTCTACAAATGTTCAGTAAGTTCAAGAAACTAAGCAAGGGTCTACACTACAGGAGATTGTAATTTGTTTGGAAGAAGACAAACACATAGTTTAAAATAATGAGGTGTAAGTATTCATATGCAGAGAGGCACAGAAGAAAAAGGAAGTCTATGTGTCTTGGGGTGTGATGTCAAGAGGCTTGAGAGGAGATGACATTTGACATAGGTTTGCAAAGTTGAATAGAAAAGATGAGAAAGGACTTCTAGGTAAAGGGCACAACATATACAAAAGCACGGATGTATAAAACTACAAAAAGTGTCAGAAAAAGATAAGCAGACAGGTGTTGGGGGTGGGGAATGTGGCGTTTGCCAAGCCAGGTTGGGTGATTTCTATCCTCTAGACCTGTGCTGGCACAAGTCACATGGGGCTAATTAGAATTAGTCATAATTAAAAATTCATTTCCTCAGTTATACTAGCCATGTTTCAAATGCTCTATAGCCACATGTGGCTAGGGGTAACCGTGCTGGAGAGCACAGACATAGAAGTTTCCACCATCGCAGGAAGTTTGTTGGATAGCACCACTGGAGACAATGGAGTGCTCAGGAACACTATTAAAAAGTGTAGTGATATGACCCGACTGGGGATCTTAGTAACATTGAATTGAAAAGGAAGTGAGGTGAGGCCAGGCACAGTGGCTCACACCTGTAACCCTAGCACTTTGAGAAACTGAGGAGGGAGAGTTGCTTGAAGCCAGGAGTTGGAGACCAGCCTAGGCAACATAGTGAGACCCTATCTCTACAAAAAGTAAAAAACTTAGCTGGGTCTGGTGGTGCAGGCCTGTAGTCCCAGCTACTTGGGAGGCTGAGGTGGGAGGATCGCTTGAGCCCAAAAGTTTGAGTCTGCAGTGAGTTATGATTACGCCACTGTACTCCAGCCTGGGTGACAGAGACCCCATCTCTAAAAAATTTTTAAAAAGAGGAAGTGAGGGTACAGTTGAGAGAAAATGAGTGACAGTGGTAACGGAGAAATGGGTACAATCTAAGACATTTGGAAGCAATAGTACTTGTTACCAATTGATGGATGGAAAGTGGGGGGAGTTAAAAGTAATAGTGCTATTTCATGACTAGGTGGAGAGTGATAAATGATACAATTAGTGTAAACAGGGAATAGAGGAGGAAGTCTGTTGGACAAAACAGTAAGTTCAAGAGTTGGACATGTTGCAGCTGAGGTACCCACGGGAACTCCATGTGAACAGGCTAGTTTAATGCTCAGAAAAGAGGACAGATCTTGCAGAGACTTTAATATATAAATGGGTCGACCATATAAAATTATAGTAGCTAACATGGATGTAAGTTTATATGCCCAACACTGTTCCCAGTGCTTCACATGTACTTCAGTTCATGTCATCTTCCCTGTGACTGTATGAGGCAGGACTTACTGTTCTTAACCCCATTTTATATAATCTACCCAAGTTCACACCAGTGAGAGATGGAGTCGGGATTTGAACTGTAACATATTTGCCTAACCAAAAATCCAGACAGAGGATGATATGACAAGCCACAAAGCAGGGATTTGCATATGTATGTGAAAAATCCCACAAAATTTTCAAATTAAGTCACATTTAACTGCATAACAAAAATAACTTTTACAGAAAAAATGGAGTAGAATAATTTGGAACTGATTAGAAAATTTAGAGCACATGACTGTTGCTTATGCAGTATAGTATTGGGCAAAGACGTAGAAGTCAACGTGCTTGCCGGAGAAGAATGAGAGGATGGGGAGGAAAGAGGGCCCCAGCGTAGAATCCTGGAGAACACTGATATTCAAGGAGGAGTGAAGGTAGAGAGCTCAGCAAATGAGACTGTGAACTAGAAGAGAAAGATGTGCCTGAAGCCAAGGAATAAAACATTTGGCAAAGAGAAATTGTTGGTGGGAAGAATTCAGATATAATAAAGCCTGAAAATGTTTCCAATGACTTTCCCCAGCTAGAGTTTGTTGTTGGCTTTTTTCAGAACAGCTTCTATGGTACAGAGGGTGCTGGAGCCAGAAGACAGTAGGATGAGAAGTGCATAAGAAGTGAAGAGTGGCCAGGTGTGGTGGCTCACGCCTGTAATCCCAGCACTTTGGGAGGCCGAGGTGGGTGGATCACCTGACGTCAGGAGTTCGAGACCATCCTGACCAACATGGTGAAACCCATCTCCACTAAAAATATAAAAAATTAGCCGGGCATGGTGCCAGACACCTGTAATCCCAGCTACTCGGGAGGCTGAGGCAGGAGAATTGCTTGAACCTGGGAAGCGGAGGTTGCCGTGAGCTAAGATCACACCACTGCACTCCGGCCTGGGCAACAGAGTGAGATTTTGTCTCAAAAAAAAAAAAAGAAGTGAAGAGTGTAGACACATCTCCCAGAAATTCAGCTGTGAGGAGAAGGAGGATAGGATTTTGGCATAGATAGTCTTTTTTTTAAACACATTTTTTTGTTTGTTTGTTTTTTGAGATAGGGTCTCACTCTGTCACCCAGGCTGGAGTGCAATGGTGCCATCGCGGTTCACTGTGGTCTTGACCCCTCCAGGATCAGGTGGTCCTCGCACCTCAGCCTCCCAAGTAGCTGGACTACAGGCATGTGTTACAGTGGGTTTTGCCATATTGCCCAGGCTGGTCTTGAACTCCTGAGCTCAAGCAAGTCTCCCACTTCAGCCTCCCAAAGTGCTAGGATTACAGGCTTGAGGCATCGTGCCCAGCCATAAATAGTCTTAAATATTAGATGTGTGAATGGAAAAGGGCCATTCCATTTCCCTCAGGGAACGGGCACTGGAATTCCTGTAGACTAGTTTACAGCTTTTCTCAGAAAACAGCTTCATAGCAGCTGAAATGCTTCAGCAAGGATTCATTGAAACCATGGAATCTTGAATGTGAGTGAAGGTCCAGGCAATGTGCAATCCCACTGCATGTTCAATGTTAATGCTTTAACTTGTGAGAAATAAGGGCGATCCATGGCGTTATCAATTTGGTATTTTGCTGAGGTAGGAATTTTACCCATTTGCTTGCTGAGGCTGCCGAGACCGCATCTGTCCCTTCTGTGGTTCATGGACCTAGCAGATGGCTCAGCATCCACTCCTACCCTGGTGTCACATGAAGTTTTTAACAGTGTTGTTTCATAGTGAAAAAATGCCCATCAAATGAGAGAGAAAACTCAAAAGGGTAGTTTTTTTGTAGTAAATAGGTGGCGTCCAGAGATGTATGTGTTGAAATGCAAATAGATTTAAGAGAGAACCAGGAATCTGAACCCATTTTCACGATTTTGAGCTTCTGGAAGTTATGGGAATGTACCCTGCATAGATCAAATAAGTAGGATGAACACACATCCTAGGTTGCTTGGGGTATTCCTGATTGGCTCCTGTTGACCTGGTAAAATATCTCATAGTGTCTCCTTTCATTTTCCAAAATAGTACTGGTTTGTCTGATAAATCATAAGGTCATCATATATACAAGTTATACTACAATGAGTTCAATCAGATTATGGGGAAGGAGGGAGGGCTGGACAGACGATATCAAGGAAGGTTTCACAGGTGTGGCCTTGAACAACAAAGAGATCCAATAAGGCAGAGAGGGGAAAGAAGGTGTTCCTGACTGGTGATGATGAAAGCACAGAAGAGGTGCTTACCTCACAGAAAATGGAGACGTTGAGTTCTCTCTCAAACCACACTCCTGTGGAAACTCACCAAACCTGAAGAAGTTAAAACGAGAAGTGGAATGCAGCCATCTTCCATGAGCTCCACTGCTGCATTTTTAGCTGTCTAGTTCTGAGGATTTTAAAAGTGTTAGTTAATACTTGCACATTTTTATTAACTAGATTTCTGTAGAGAATACCACTGGGCAGTTATTTTGCATCGTGATGGCAGCAAAAATGTCTTCAACCAGTTCTTAGATTCTAATGTTTTAGAAGTTGCAGGAATTATAGCTTCCCTACTAGCTAAAGAGGGGTTTGGATAGAGGAGATAAACTTAATTTAAAGCATAAAGTGTTGGAAGGTTCCCTCCCCATTGTAATTATAAGAATTATATTTAATATGTATGTAACAGATATTCACATCTTGAAGGAAGAAAACAACTCCCTTTGCATAAGGTAAAAATACTGCAAATATTTCATTATGTCAGTTATTTATTCTTTCTAAAATCCCAGCAGTATCATTTTCCTCAAAATTAATCCTGATTATCACTGAATGTTCTTTGCTTACTGGATTCCCAACTGCCGGGGCATTACTTTTTTGTTTCTTTTGTCTTTGTGTACGTGAGAGTTTAGATACATGCACAAATTTCAAACCTTTTTCGATAGTGAGGATTTGCAAAATCGCACAAAAAATTATTATAACAAATGTGATTATATGTGGGAAATTGGATTTAGACCTGTAATACAATGAAGGCTTAACAATCTTTTTATACTAAAGTAACACTGGAATAAAAGTAGGCTCGATTCTATCATTTCTAGAAGGTCTGATTTTCTTCTAATTTCCATGATATATTGGTATTGTTAACCCACATATGTGAACAGTAGAGACACTGCTGAGAGCCTGCACATAGCACCTCAATTCTACTTGGGATGACAATTTGCCTGACACCCGTCCCCCGCAAAAAAACCCTACATTCCCCAGATTTCCTTGTAAGTGAAAGGAATAACCACATGATCTCATTCTGGCCAAAGACATAAGGGAAAGCCACCTGATGAGACATCAAAGAAAAGCTACTGTTTTCTTATTGAAGGAGACATACTCAGCCAGCAAATGTTTTTGACCTTTGCCTTTCCCTTTCTTCCTGCCTGGACTGCAGATGTGATGGCAGAGTGGGCCTGCCATCTTGGGCCATGAAGCAACAAGCATGAAGACATACAAAGGATGGTTGAGTGGAAAGGTAGGAGTCTGATGGCACTGTGGGGTTTCTGTGCCAGCCCTGGAGGGCCTGCCAGTGGAATTTTTGTTGCATGAGAAAGAGAAACCTTTAAGTAAACAAGCCACTGATTTTTAAGTATTGTGTTATGGACAGCCAAGTCTATTCTGTAATTGATTAATTCCTAATTGATTAATCCAGGAATGACCCAATTTTAGTAATATTTTATCCCTGTCATTCCTCCTTCTTTGAAAAACATTCTCGGCATCTGAGGGCAGTTTCGAGGATTAAATGAGTCAGTATGAGTGAGGTTTTTGAAATAGTGACTGATAGTAAATATTGGTTCCTATTACAGAAAGTGAGTACAAGATAGTTTTTCCAAGAGAATAAGGATAGGGTTTCCGGAAGTCTTAGCTCCAGGTGATACAGCTACAGTTGCCTTATACAGGAATATGCCTAAGAGGCAGTGTAAAAGGCTCATTGCACTTCATATGATGTGTGTGCATCCTTATCTCACTGTGCTGAACTTTGATGAGTAAAACTTGGTTTATTACAGAATATGTCAAGGTATTGGTGGGAGCCATACACAGCACAAGATCATGGACAGTGGACAGTAAAAACCAAGTTAGAAATATTTATGGAGCACTGCTTATGCATAGCGCTCAGTGTTGGTCCTGTGATTGGAGATAATTTTTGTCATCAAATAGGACCTGTACCTTTATGGGATTCTGAATGAAAGAGAAACAGTCATGAGAATATTTATTTGGTTACATGTGCACTACAGCTGAAAAAAGAAAAGGCACTGCTATATAGCCCTTGCCCAGGAGGGACTCACAAAATCGTAAGACAGTTCATATTTTGTAACCAAACATTTGAAAAAAAGAAGTAATCGTGAACTCCAGGAAAAACAAAAATGTTTCAAGAATGTAATTAATCATAGCATACTACTATGAGCATAGTAAACTAGCAGCAAACAATACTTAATCATAATAACTAAAAAACTCAAAATGGATTAACCCTCAAATTATGAGGTAACTAACTGGGAGAATGAAGGGGGTGAAGGGTATTTGAGAGTGCTAATATCTTCCTCTGCTATAAGAAGTCAGTAGAAAATGTTTAAAATTGATAAATCAAGTGGTAGCAGTATATTTGTATTATGTAAAGATTTGCAGTAAATTAGAAGAAAAAAAGTCACTCAGAGATGATGTGGTTGCAGTGGGTGGGCTGGGAAAGGGGAGGAATTGCCCTTTTTGGTGAAACATTTTAGACTATTCGACTTTTGAACTTTGATACATTTTAAGCTAAAACATTAATTAAAAATTATGTTTTGGACAGAACAAAAAAAGGGATTGAACAGTGAAAGATCAAGAGGGAATGATTCCTTGGGAGCGGCAGTTGACAAAGCAAATTACAGAATATACTCAGTGAGAATCAGATGAAACACGGGAGATAAAAGGCTCCGGACCAAGAGGTCCCAGCGAAGCATTCAGAGGAGAAAGGCTGCAACCAGGAAGTCCACACACTCACAGCTGCTTCCAGGCCCCGGTGCTCACCCAGTAACAAAGCCACTTCTGTCTGGGAAAACCACAGCAAGGCGAGGCAGGGAGCAGAAAGCCTTTAATTGGGGTGGCGAACGAGCGGCCCTGTGAACTCCAAATGCCTCCAGCAGGCTGGGGCACGCTTTTTCTTTCCCTTCCTCTTTGCCCACCCGTTGATGGCCTCGCTCTCCAGGGCTTCTCAACAGGCATTGTTGGTCTTTTGGCTTCTCCCCTGCTTCGGGTCCGGAGCCATCTTTCCGCCTTTTTGCTATTCCGCCCTGAGCATGCTACGGGCCAGTGTCCTGGGTTCTCAGCTTACCCTCTCTCCATCAAGATGTTGCTATCCGGGTTCCACCTCCTCAGACCTTGCCAGGTGACTGGGCATCTAATCTAATAATCCAGTAACAAAATCAGTGGTAACTAAAGGCTGATAGCCAAATATGTTAATGCTTTCTATTAACATTTCCAGATTAATAGTGACTTTTGGAGCTTCAACTCAGAGGAATTACTTATCTGGGAAAGTTGGGCAGTCGGTGTCCAGAGATTAGGGACTTTTGGGTTGGACAATCCCTGGTTCCCCTGAAATTGCTCCATGAAAGAACCTTCCGAGCATAATTGAGCCAGCCTCAGTGTCCCCAGTTTTTTGGTATTGATCCAACCCCACATTGATCTCATCTCCCTCCACATTGAAAGAATCCAATCTATTCTGCACTATTTTGTGCTTGTTTATTGGTAAGTTTTCCTAAGACAGGTTGCATGTATATCCCTTTTCTTCCTAAACTGGTCCATGACCTCCTTGAGGGCTGGCATCCTGTTGTCAGATGAAATGATAGCTTCCTTTATTAACTACACATGTCCTCCTTGACGACTTTCTGGGGCCTTGACTCACAACCCTTTGGCTTAGAAACCTGCTCTAGTCATGAGATGAAGCGCTGATGGGAAAGAAGGTATCAGTCTCTGCCTGTAAGAAAGAGAGCTAGAGAGAGGACAGAGGCAGGGCAAAGAGGCCAAGGACTGAGGTACTCAGTGCTCGGCAAGAGCGGGTTTCTCTGGAGTGGACAGAACACTGGGTTTCTGGGTGGTCAGGTACTCACATGGAATTTTGGGGACTCAGTTTTCTTGAAACATTCTTTGCTTACACTGCCCAAGCTGGGCTCATAAGAGGGGCGAGGTACTGGGAAATGAACCATTGAATCTGTAATTCTCAAAATCTCACGACATACACAGAGCAGGGTTTTTAGGACACTGTAGACAAATCCACCTAAATAGCTTCTGACCTGTGTCTCATGTTGTCTGGTGATTTCAAAATGCCTGAGAGGGTGAAGGGAGAAGGAAAGGCTCTCAGTGAGGTAGAAACAGCTAGTAATGGCAGATATAAAACTACAATAAAGATAAAAAAAAATATTATTATGTTTTAAAATATAAAAACATAAAATGTGCTTTTATTATATAAAGTATAGAAAAACAAAAAGAAGGAAATAAAAACACCCATGTTAAAGAGTGAAATTTAAAGGGTTAAGAAACATGTTATACTTTTCAGATCTTTGTATTTTAAGATACACATGTGTACACATATATAATATATACTATATACACACATTTTAGAACATAAATAAGATCATACTAAATATTGTTACAGAATTTGCTTTTTTACTGAGCACATTATTATAAGCATCTTTCCCTGCCAATAAATATTCTTTAACTTTTTCATTTCTAAAGCTTGAAGACGATGTCATTGTATAGATGTGCCAAAATTAACTGAATCTCTACTTTCTTTTCTGAGACAGAGTTTTGCTCTGTTGCCCAGGCTGGAATGCAATGGCGCGATCTTGGCTCACTGCAACCTCCGCCTACCAGGTTTAGGTGATTCTCCTGCCTCAGCCTCCCAAGTAGCTGGGACTACAGGTGTGCACCACTACACCCAGCTAATTTTTGTATTTTTAGTAGAGACAGGGTTTCACCATGTTGGCTAGGCTGGTCTTGAACTCCTGGCTCCAAGCGATCCACCTGCCTCGGCCTCCCAAAGTGCTGGGATTACAGACGTGAGTCACAGTGCCTGATCTTTTTTTTTTTTTTTTTGAGACAGAGTCTCACTTTATCTCGCCCAGGCATGATCTTGGCTCACTGCGGCCTCCTCCTGGGTTCAAGTGATTCTCCTGTCTCAGCCTCCCAAGTAGCTGGGACTACAGGTGTGTGCCACCACACCTGGCTAATTTTGTATTTTTATAGTGATGGGGTTTCACCAAGTTGGCCAAGCTGGTCTTGAACTCCTGACCTTAGGTGATCTACCTGCCTTGGCCTCCCAAAGTGCTAGGATTACAGGTCTGAGTCCCGCCCCTGGCCCGCCCTGGCTAGTCTTGAACTCCTAGCCTCAAGCAATTCTTCTGCCTCAACCTCCCAAAGTGCTGGAATTACAAGTGTGAGCCACCATGCCTGACCTGTACTGTTGAATTGTTTCTAGTTTTTCATTGTTAAAAGCAATGCATCATTTTACATTATTAAAATTTAGAGTTTTTATTATTATGTATGCTAAATATTATGCTCGTTATTTTTTTTGTTGCTATTCAAAGTCATCAAGACACTTTTAGCTCTTGTTGGTAGGTGAGGCATGGGCCAAAAGAACTAAAGATAAAGGAGCAGCTGGATTTAATCTGCAAGCAGCTGAACTGATGCTGTGAAAAGGGCTTGGGCAGCCTATTGGTAAAAGAACAATAAACAAAGATGTAAGAAAAAGTAACAGGTTTTTACTAATTTAACAAATGTAAAGACACTTGCATTTTTAAAAGCTATCTTTTTTTTTCTGTTTATTTCACAGTTTTTAAAGAAGATGTAACCAATTCTTAATATCCTAAAAGTAGAAAGCATGGGCAAGTGTATAAATGTTTTCTCATTCCTTTCTACTTCTGGGTGGAAGCCTGAATGCGTATCTATTATTGCAATTACTTCCTAATCCTCTGCAAGTGGCAGCTTCCGGAGAAGCAAGCAAGGGCTGTGAGAAAAACTTTAAAGCCTCTAAAGCTTAAACTGAAATTTAAATTTACTTAAAAAGACCAGCAACAATAAACATGGATCAGTTGTTCTCGAACTAGATCCAGCCCAAGAAGCTCTACAATTGTGTTGTGTGAAATAGTTGCCACCAGTCACAGGTGGCTGTTGAGCATTTGAAATGTGAGCAGGACAACTGAAGAACTGAATTTTTAATATTATTTAATTTTAATTAATTTAAATTTAAAACTGAAGCAGCATATTTTTTTCCTGTAATAAACTAATTTCTCTGGTAGGACTACGTTTCACTTTAACCATTGCAGCATCAGATATTATATTGTCATGCGTGTTTTGGGTGTCTGTGTTGTTTCTAATGTTACACATAAACACGTAGTCAAGTAGTTGGGATTCAGTTCAAATTATTCTTTTCTGTGCATTGATGTGACACAAGAATGTGTTTATTTGAATACTGTATGCAGGTAGCATGAGTTACAGTGATAATTAAACTTTTTTTCTACTTAGAAAATGAGTATGAATGAATTTGAGATTTAAAATGAAGGCACGCTACTAATGGAGAATCAAATGGAGATGTAGAAGTAGTACGATAGTAAAGAAAACAAGAGACTGGAAGAAGGTATGTTGCCAGTTTCACAGTGAATGGCAATTGCAATTTGCTGTGGCAGAGCTGTTTGTTGTAGAATTCTTTCCTAAGATAATAAAGTGGACAATATTAAGAGACATTTTCAGCAAATACATACTGAATTTTGGTAAGAAGCTTCCTCTAAACAGTAAAAAATTGATAAGAGAAGTCACCTGAAATCAGAATTGTGCCCAATAAAATATTTTACGTATACAAACATGCACACACACACCATTTAGCTGGAAAAATGGTAAAATACATTATGAGTTAATTATGGAAATTGTTCATAAATTATGAGGATAGAGAGTAAAACATATATTTTACAGAAAGTAAAAGATTTTGTGAATAAAAACCAAAAATTTAAAAAATAAGTCATTAAACAATTACCTAAACATGACCTTTCAACAATATAAATGATCAGGTGATTCAAAATTGGAAAAATTACAAGTACTTTTCTTTAGCTTCAGAGGCTATGCAACATAAGAGGCACTATCCAATTAATTTCTTCAGGTATATTTTGTCTCAAGGGGCTTCCACATTTTAAAGAAATCTTGTAAATTTGTGGCTTAACATTAAACTCATGCTGTACATAATTTCTGAGTCTTTTACATTTGTCAGAGTGTTCAAGGCAGAATTGAAAGAAAAATACTTTTTATAATGATAGATGATGCTCCAACTGTGTTAGGTTGAAATTGAATGTATTGGAATTTTAAAATAAGTGACTGATATTTCCCTTATATGATATATATTGAAAATATTTGTGCTGTTTGCTGGTACAGACTGTATGAAAGTGTTATGACATAGTTGTTAACATCCTTTTATATGTGTGTGCAAATACTGTTAATCATTGGCAGTTTGTAGAACTGTTGAAAGAAACAGAAGACAATGAATTGAATGATGTTATATTCTTTGGCAATGCTCATTGGTTGAGCTGTGGAAGAGCTTTACAGATTTACTGTATTGTTAGCTCTAATTTTCTTGAAACAGAAAGAATGCTTGCCAAACATTCTATTATTATTATTATTATTATTATTATTATTTTGAGATGGAGTCTCGCACTGTCGCCCAGGCTGGAGTGCAGTGGCCGGATCTCGGTCACTGCAAGCTCCACCTCCCAGGTTCACGCCATTCTCCTGCCTCAGCCTCCCGAGTAGCTGGGACTACAGGCTCCTGCCACCTCACCCAGCTGGTTATTTGTATTTTTTAGTAGAGACGGGGTTTCACCGTGTTAGCCAGGATGGTCTCGATCTCCTGACCTCGTGATCCGTTCGTCTCAGTCTCCCAAAGTGCTGGGATTACAGGCTTGAGCCACCGCGCCCGGCCCAAACATTCAATTGTTAAAGATAAAAGTGGCAGTGTGATTTACATTTTCTCACTGATATCACACCACATATGAATGAGCTAAATTTGAAGTTTCAAGAAAAGGTAAAACTTATTTGTGACCTAACTAGACAGACAGAACAATTTATATTGAAATAGAAACTTTTCATAATACAAATCAATAGTGATTTTATACATTTTCTAGAGTATGAATTAATATGCAGAATATTTTTATGAAAATTGTCAAAAGTACAAGGAAAATTTGAACACTTTGTTGATATTGATAAATTTAGAGTTGTATTTCAATTTATTAAATACTTTTAAAACTTGATACTAATCTTGAGTGGACACAGGAGAGTACCAATTCATTTAACTGAATGTAGTTAAATGAATGAAGTTTTGAAATTGAAAATGCTTATGCTTCAAAATCAAAGCAAAATTTTTTTGTTTTGTTTTGTGTTGTTTTGTTTTGGTTTTGAGACGGAGTCTCGCTCTGCCGCCCAGGCTGGAGTGCAATGGCACGATCTCAGCTCACTGCAAGCTCCGCCTCCCGGGTTCGTGCCATTCTCCCGCCTCAGCCTCCGGAGTAACTGGGACTTCAGGTGCCCCCCACCAGGCCCCGCTAATTTTTTGTTTTTGT
>NW_012107519.1:1123429-1139111 GCF_000951045.1 Mandrillus leucophaeus
AAAAAAAAAAAAAAAAAAAAAAAAGGAACCAGTTTGTCAATGTAAATGCAAATGTTAAAGGAAAATAATTTTTGAATACTTAATGAAATGATTGGAAAACTTTTATTTTTTATTTTTATTACAAGTTGAAATTATATTTGACATATTGTGTCAAATATATATTACTAAAATTAATTTCACTTTTTTTTTTACCTTTTTAAATGTGGTACCTAGCAAATTTAAAATTGTATATGCAGCTCACATTGTATTTCTGTTGCCAGCACTTGCCCGTACATCCTAGCTTTATGGATTTTGTGAAATAGTTCCAAAATCCCAAAGGTATCACTACCTAGTTATATATAAAATCATCCAGACCAATGTCATCTGCCCTGTAATGCCAAGTTATTTGTGTGTCACTGACCCACCATATCCTCTCTTCATTATCAACTAGGGAATCTGTTTGTGAGATGCCCAGAGTTCAAGTTCAATCTGGCCATGTAACTGAATTCCCTGAAAACAGGCTGTCTGTGGAAGAATGTAATCAGTGATCTTAGACTAGTTATCATTTATTTCAATCAACTTAGGAAAACTCTAACTGATGGAGAACCAGAAATCAAATCTTAGAAGATTATATTAGTCACTATTGATATGGTCACCTGTGCCTGAAAACAAATTGATTCATGGTGCCAAGCAAGGCCTTTACAAGATAAGACAAGAGCTGGATTCACTGTCTCAGTTCCTGAAAGAGAACAGAGACCAACTAGGATCAATACATTCCTGAGCCTGGAAAAAGAGAGATTGTCACATGCTATAATTCAGGGGAAAAATTAATCTGGAAGTTTCTATCTCCCTTAGCTACCTTTTCTGTACTCTTGTTTTGTCTGGATTCGTGCCAGATTCAGGACATTTGTGTCAGTGATGTCTTGTGGTTTAAAAAAAGCAATTATTGGATCAAGTCAGAAGATCTGGATGAGAGGTCTTGGTTAATTACACAGTCTCTCTGTTTTCTGGTCTGGATTGGATCAGCTGATCTATAAGAAACCTGCTAGAGCCATGGTTTTGTGTTTCTAAGTTGTTCTGAGACACAAATCCCAAACTATGTAAAACTCGCTTAAAATCTGAACTACATTCTAAGAACAAGATTTGAAATGCTATCATTTTCTTTCTTCTTCATCAAATAAAGAAGAATGTGGAACAATACACTTGTATAATTTTCTATTTACTGGGAGTCACTATTACATTGTTTTATAAAAGCTGCTTGATACTTTTCCCTTATCAAAAATGAAATAGCAAGAAGGAAGATTTAGGAATGCTGTTATATTTCTAATCTTGCTCTTTATTTGTAAGTGTGGGACCCTAAAAATGGAAGACTGTTTGTGTAATAGCATTATAGAGAAAATGGCCAAAGAATCATATTTCTTCTTTCACTCACTTGATAAAACCTTCAAATGTTAGTTTGAACTAACTTTTAGTGATGTTAGAAGTGAAAGCTAGCTCTCTAGGGTACACAGTTTTTATGCTAATTTCCTGCACCTCAATGTGGACAGTTATTCTAGGGCATGTGAATGATCCATTCACTGAATGAAGAAAAATTATTCCAAATGATTATTGATGAGTTAATCAAGATAACTGTGTAAAGTTTTTTTTAATCCATTAGTGGTAACATCTACAGTATTTCACAATCATCATAATAAAAGAGCCAAATGCTAATGGGCAAGGTAATCAGACTTAATGAAGAACAGTGAAAAATCTGCTTTTAAAAATAGTTTACAGTTTTCATAATCACTGAAGTGGTCAGTGAGTCCCAAGATTCTTCATATTTCATAATGTGTGTTTGCAAATGTTTTTCATCACTTAAAAAAAGTCAGATTTTTCTAATGTAAAAAAAGAATAGAAATAAATGGAGAGGGATTCATTTAAAAAATACATATTTAAAAAAATATTCATGTTGCAATGGTGACTTAAAATGGGGGAATCTCTATGCATTTAAAAATGTGCAACTACTTTTTTATGTTTTTTTCTCCCATCTTTATCCTTTTACTCAAATTTGGTAATTTTATCAATACAAGCTCAGATAAGTCTGGACTCACAATTTTATTTTAATTATTCATTATATATTGTGGTTTAAATTTGTATTGATTTATTGATTCTGTACCCCAATGTATTGCCATGATGACATGAGGGCCTGACATTCACCCTCTTTTGAGAAAAGCTATGTAAAGTGTTTCCTTATTAATACATCACTGTATTTTGTATCATGTGGTCTCATTACCCTAGCATTTTAAGGTAGGCCCAGCTAGGGCTGCACCCTCCATGGAGCCAGTGGGAACCCCGCCCCTTCTGAGTTGGGAAGGGAGCTCCCCAGGCGCTGCTGCAGCCGCCCAAAGCCCTTCCGCAGACCCAGGCCTCCTGCTCTACGGAGCAGGCAGGAGCTCCGCCCTCCTGGGCGGGGCCACAGTTACCCAAACTGCTGCTGTGGATCCGAGCCTCCCTGTTCCCTTGGAGTTGGGCCCTGAAGCAGGCGAGATCTGCCCTCCCAGGTGCAGCTGCAGCGTCCTGAACCGCGGCTGCAGACCTGGGCCTCCCGCTCCACGGAGTAGGCAGGAGCCGGGACAAGCAGGAACCCCGCCCCTTCTTAAGTTGGCAGGGCGGGATCTCCCCGGGGCACCTGAAGCCGCCCTCCCAGGTGCAGGACCTGGGCATCTCTGCGACCTGCATCCTTGGGGACAGAAAGCATAATTAAGCAGAAGCATTCTTATTCTATACTCTTAAAACTAGTTGTGGGTTAAATGAAAAAGTCAACTAGAACAACAAAAAAGGTAACTGTGAGGTGATGGTGTGTTACTTAGCTTGGTTGTGGTCATTTCACAATGAAAAAGTGAAAATCAAAGCATCACATTTACACCTTTAATATGTACAATTTTTATCTATCAATTATACCTCAGTAAGGTTGAAAAAAGTGAGAAATAATAATACATGCGTATACTGCTTTAGCCATTTTTAAATATTTTTAAATCTTAAAGTTTGGGGGGTACATAATAGGTGTATGTATTTAGGGGGTACATGAGATATTTTGATACATTCATTCACTGTGTAATACTCTCATCAGGGTAAGTGGAGTATTCATCACCTCAGGCATTTATCCTTTCTTTGTGTTAGAAACAATCCAATTATACTAGTATTTTTAAATAATAATAAATTATTGTTGACTGTAGTCACCCTGTTGTACTATCAAATACTAGATCTTATTCATTCTATCTTTTTGTACCCATTAACCATCCACACTCCCCACTGCATTGCCTACTACTTTTCCCAGCCTCTGGTAACCATCATTCTGTTCCCTCTGTGAGTTAAATTGTTTCACTTTTCAGCTCTCACAGATAAGTAAGAACATGCAATATTTGTCTTTCTGTGCCTGGCTTATTTCACTTAACTTAATGGCCTCTGGTTCCATCCATGTTGTTGCAAATGACAGGAACTCATTCTTTTTTATGGTCGAATAGTATTCCATTGTGTATATGTACCACATTTTCTTTATCTATTTGTCTGTTGATGGACACTTAGGTTGCTTCCAAATCTTGGCTATTAATAGTGCTGATATAAACATGGGAGTGCAGACATCTCTTCAATATTCTGATTTCTATTCTTTTGGGTATATACCTAGCAGTGGGATTGCTGGATCATATGGCAGCTCTATTTTTAGTTTTTTGAGGGGCATCCAAACTGTTAGTGGTTGTACTAATTTACATTCCCACTAATAGTGTACAGGGTACCCTTTTCTCAGCATCCTTGCCAGCGTTTGTTGCTGCCTGTCTTTTAGATAAAAGCCATTTTAACAGGGGTGAGATGATGTCTCATTATAGTTTTGATTTGCATTTCTCTGATGATCAGTGATGTTGAACGCCTTTTCATATGCCTGTTTACCATTTATTTGTCTTCTTTTGAGAAATCTTTTGTCCATTTGAAAATCAGATTAGATTTTTTTTCCTACACAGTTGTAGCAGGAAGAACCGCAGACAAAACTCCTCAGACCCCGAGTTAAAGAAGGAAGGGGTTTATTTGGCTGGGGGCTTCGGCAAGACTCCTGCCTCAAGAGCTGAACTCCCTGAGTGAGCAATTCCTGTCCCTTTCAAGGGCTCACAACTCTAAGGGGGTGCACGTGAGAGGGTCGTGATCGATTGAGCAAGCAGTGGGTACGTGACTGGGGGCCGCATGCACCGGTAATTAGATCAGAACAAAACAGGATAGGGATTTTCACAGTGCTTTTCTATACAATGTGTGTAATCTAGAGATAACATAACTGATTAGGTCAGGGGTCGATCTTTAACTACCAGGCCCAGGGTGTGGCGCCAGGCTGTCTGCTTGTGGATTTCATTTCTGCCTTTTAGTTTTTACTTTTTCTTTCTTTGGAGGCAGAAATTGGGCATAAGACGATACGAGGGGTAGTCTCCTCCCTTAGAGTCATTTGAGTTCCTCACATATTCTGGTTATTAATCCCTTATTGGATAGTTTGCAAGTATTTTCTCCCACTCTGGTTGTCTCTTCATTTTGTTGATTGTTTCCTTTGCTGTGCAGGAGTGTTTCAGCTTGATATGATTAGCCAATCTTTTATGCAGAGCCATAGCCTCGCTGACAAAAAGAAATACTTTACAGAGTTTGTAAAGTTTACAAACTGTAAAATATTTAAAAAGGTTTATTCTGAGCCAAATATGAGTGACTATAGCCTGAGGCATAGTCTCAAGAGTGCCTGAGAATGTGTGTCCGAGGTGGTTGGATTCCAGCTTGGTTTTATACATTTTAGCAAGACATAAGACATCAATCCATGCATGTAAGATATACATTGGTTCGGTCTGGAAAGGTGGGAGAACTGGAAGTCGGGTAAGAGGACTATCAGATCATGGGTGAATTCAAAGGTTTTCTGATTGGCAATTGGTTGAAAGAGTTAAGCTATTATCTGAAGACCTGAAATCAGTAGAAAAGAGTGTCTGGGTCAAGATAAGGGGTTGCCAAGACCAATGTTCTTATGAAGTCTCATAGGTGGCTGCCCTTAGAAACAATAGATAGGAAATGTTTCCCATTCATATCTTTAAAAGGTGCTAGACCTCTTCAGGACTGGGAGGTCCTGGAAGGGGAGGGATTTGTATGTTAACATGGGCACTTTATAGATGCAAATTTCCCCCACAAACCCAGCTTTGCAGAACCATTTTAAAATATGGCAAAGGAACATATTTTGGGGTGAAATATTTTGATTTCCTTCTTTATCCATCATATGATATTATGCCAGAGTCAGGTTGGAAAGTAAGCAAAATAGGATGAAATAAAACCCACCTGATGAGATTTTTTTGGCTTGTAGGGCATGGTTTCCCAGTTTCCTTAGATAGGAATTTGGGCAAGAGAGAAAAAAGGTGAGTATTTAATTCTCAGCCTTACTTTTGCCTATGCATCTTTACCTATGGAGTTTCCTGTCATCTTTCTTGGCCAAACCACACTTGACAATACAGTTTCATTATCTTTTTTTTTTTGAGACAGAGTCTCACTCTCCCAGCTCACTGCAACCTCCGCCTCCCGGGTTCAAGCAATTCTCCTGCCTCAGCCTCTTGAGTAGTTGGGATTACAGGTGCCCAACACCACGCCTGGCTAATTTTTGTATTTTTTTAGTTGAGACAGTGTTTCACCATGTTGGTCAGGCTGACCTCGAACTCCTGACCTCAGGTGATCGCCCACCTCGGCCACCCAAAGTGCTGGGATTACAGGCGTGAGCCACTGTGCCTGGCCTCATTATCTTTTAAGTAGATTATTTAAAGAATTTAAAGACATTTACAAAGCTGATGAATAAAGAACTTTTCTACATTCTGTAATTTTATGAAAACCTTCTAAAATTTTACACTTAACCTACACATACTAAATTCAAAGGCAATTCAAACACTCAACTAAGTTTTTATAGAAACAATTCTCTTCTTGCACTCATCTTACACTTATATTGGTTTATATAATGCTTGATTAAATTACGTAAGTAAAGGAACACATAGAACCAGGACAAATGCATTTGGAAACAAGCGCAATTGACTCTTGGTAAGCAGAAAACTTAATTGGAATTGCCTGCTACAGAGGTGTCTATAGTTGCAAATTTCCAGCATGTTTTGGCCATCAATCAGTGTGTTTTGTAGAGGAAACGGAGAGCACTGGTTTTTCTGGTAAACTGGT
Source organism: Mandrillus leucophaeus (assembly GCF_000951045.1). NCBI lineage: Eukaryota > Metazoa > Chordata > Mammalia > Primates > Cercopithecidae > Mandrillus > Mandrillus leucophaeus. Next base: position 1,129,613 of record NW_012107519.1, read on the forward strand.
TAAATAGCATTTGGTTAAGAAAACTTGCACTGTACTTTATTCTAGATATATGAAACAGGGTTTTAGAAAGCTAAAGTTAAATGGATACTGGTGTTTAAATATTTACTTTACAGAGTATGCTCCCTTTTAAGGCATCAAGCTCTGTTTTTGAATGTTAAATTTCCGGATATATATTATTTTTCCACTATGCACAGAGCAGTGGTAACAGCCAAGCTGGATAGAAAGATTTCTTCCTTGTGGCTTAACTACAATTATGTTTTATTATGTTAAATATACATACATCTTATGCAATCCTGTGCAGTCAAATCTCAGAAGTGAAAGAATGGGAGAAAGCTAATCTGAGGTTGTAAAATAAATGGATTTTGAAAGCAAAGAAATGTTGTTTTAGGGATAGCCTATACTAACTTTAATTTTTGTTTCTAATAGAGAACCTCATTGATATGATGGTAATGTATCAATTGAATAAGAAGTATGTCCTATAGTTAACCATGCTCAATAAGTATTTACCATATGAATGATTGAAGTATGTGGCTGCTTTAAGAATGTTAAAATTATTTTAAAATCTGCATTGCTACAATGTTTTAAATGTTAATTTTCTTAGTAAATTATTACGTTTCTTAAAAAGTGGTTTCCTGGAACAATGGTTTCAGAACGTGGCACCTGGTATTTTGTTTTCCTGAAAAGCACATTGTAATGTGTGGTGGAATGATTAAGAGCATGGATTCTGGAGTCAAACTGAGTTTATATTCCAGTTCTACCACTTAATAACTTTAAATATTGGACAAATAGTTTGACTTCAGTTTTCTCATCTGAAAGTGGGTATATTAACAATTCCTGCCTCATAGAGTTGTTATGAGCATTAAATGTAGAAGATAATATGTGTTAATAATAGATTAACTATTAATCCACGGAATTGTCTTTTCATCTTTGTCAATAGTTTCTCATATTTGTGTGAGTCTATTTTTAGACTGTCAATTATTTTCTACTGACGTAGGTGTCTCTCTTTATGCTAATATCACACTATCTTGATAACTAGCTTTACAAGAAGTCTTGAAATTAGGTACTGGTCTGTCTTGGTAATGTTCAATGTGCCCTTGAAAAGAATGTGTGTCTTCTGTAAATGGAGTGTTCTATGAATGTCAATTATGTTAAGCTGGTTGACAATGTCAAGTCTTGCAAATTAGGGGCCTAGGGGTCTGCACATGTTTTCTGTGAAGGGCCAGATACTAAATATTTTCAGTTTTGTGCTATACATTCTGTCACAACTAGGCCAGTCTGCAGCCGTAGCCAGACAATGCATAAATGGATGTGGCCATATTAGATTCACAATGAGCTGGATTTGGACCAAAGGTATGTAGTTTGCTGACCATGTTCTAAGGCCTTACTGATTTCCAGTCAACTTGTTCTATCCATTATTGAGAGATGAGTGTTACAGTCAGCAACTATAATTATAAATCTCTGTCTTTCTCCTTTTAGTTCTATCAGTTTTTGCTTTAAGGCATCAAGCTCTGTTTTTGTTTATGTATTTTTAAACTCTGTTACTAGGTGCATAACTGTTTAGGATTGTAACTGGGTGCGGTGGCTCACGCTTGTAATCCCAGCACTTTGGGAGACCAAGGTGGGCAGATCACCTGAGGTCAGGAGTTTTAGACCAGCCTGGCCAGCATAGTGAAACCCCCGTCTCTACTAAAAATACAAAAAAAAAAAAAAAAGCCGGGCGTGGTAGAAGATGCCTCTAATCCCAGCTACTCAGGAGGCTGAGGCAGGAAAACTACTTGAACCTGGGAGGCAGGGGTTGCAGTGAACCAAGATCACACCACTGCGCTCCAGCCTGGGCAACTGAGCAAGACTCCGTCTAAAAAAAAAGACCAAAAAAACCCCACAAAGAATTGTTATACCCTCTTCATCAATTTACTGCTTTAGAATTATGAAAGATCTTTTTATCATTTTGATCTGAAATCTACTTTTTCTAATATGAATACAGCTACTCCAGCTTTCTTTTGATTAGTGTGAACATGGTATATCTTTTCCTGTACTTTCTCAGAGTAGTCTGTTCTCAGGCCAAGCTTGCTTCCTACTCTGCCATAAGGTGAGCCACCTCTACCTGCCTGGAGATCAACCTGCGGTCATCCAGTTCCACCAGTGCCTGGCTGGGTAAGTGTGATTTACTCTGGCAAGAATTAGAAAACTATTGTGACTGCATATTTAATTTCACAGCCCCTACACTAGCTTTAATCTGTAATAAAACAGACAGACCTCAGTGTCTATATTTCTATCCTTTCAGCATTTTGGAGGAAAATAAAAAAAGTGTTTTGATTTGTTTGCTAAAACCTCTGCAGGAGAGTAGTATGTGAAGGGAATATTGCATAGACACTAGCTTTTGTTATCTTATGAAGCACTGATTCTGAATACTCTATGTGCCCCTTGGTTATCGAAAAGAGGCAGAGCATCTTAATGTTGTCAAACTTGGCTGCAGCCAAAGTGTAAAAATTTTGCTTTCTATTAGCAAGTTATTTTTGCAACAGACATTCTTACATTTTGTTACTAAGTAAGACAACATCATCTCCCGATTCCGGTGTTGGGCTGTATCACTGGGTCTCACTGTGCCTCTGACTCTCACCCTGCTCAAACCTCACCCTCAGAGATCCAGGAGGGATATGAGGGGCAGTACTGAAGTGAAGTGAAGTCTGGGGAAGGGGAGAGCTTGAGGAATAGAGTCAGAAGGTGTGTCGTGAGGAATAGAGTCAGAAGGTGTGTGGTTCATCTTCCCTGTTAAGAAGAAATACTAGAAAGTTCTATGGTTTGTTTTCCTGGATTTGTTAAAATGAAGAATCCTTGAGTCCAAAAGCCAAAACAGCTTGTCAGACATGTCATGTATCTTTAAGCACAAGTTGGCTGGACCAGTTTCCCTACATCACTCTCTGTCCTTGTCTCTTGGCCACAAAGTCACATCTTGCAGTCTGGGTAATCATGCACACTGAACACTTCCTAGAGATGGTTCTAAAAACTATTTGGGGGGGAAGAACAGACCAAATATCCAGAGGTGGTAACAAGGCCCCAGCCTCCCTGGAGAACACTCGTAACACCGACCCAGTCCTCTTCCCAGGCCTGTTCTCCAAAAGGCAGTGATCTTTTATGCCATAGATATTTATTTCAGGGCCTACTGAGGTTCATTTCTTCAGACACTTCTATGGAATTTCCAAGAATTCATGCAACTTGTAAAATTATGAAACTTCTCATCTAGGTGCTTCCCCTCAGCTTCATTACGCAAGTAACTATTCTACGTTTTGTGTTTACGCTTCTTTGGGATTATTTAAATATTTAAATATCCAGCTGTGTAGAAATTCAAATATCTCTTAATGAGGCAAACTTCTAAGCAGAGACTTCACGTCAGTGTTAACTGCTTTCCAACTGCAAATGATGTGAAAGTTTCCCTGAACTAATGGCTGGCTGACTCGATGGAAGATGTCACCTTTAAGTTCCCTGAAAAGAAAAAGTCCTCCGAGCTCGTCCAAGGCCAAGCACACCTCACACCTTTACAGCATGAGGAGATATCAACCTGTTCAATGTGGTTAAAGGGCAAACAGTGAAACCTGAGTTGACAAGAGGAGAGGAACATCCACAAAAGGGGAATGAGCACAGAGAGAAATCAGTCAGAACCTCAGTGGGTGTCACACTTTATAAAACGTTAACTAGCTCTTCCTCTGACATTATGAATCTGATATGATTTGCAGAGACAGTAGGGAAAAATGAACAGAAAATTTATTCTAGCCTAACATTCTTCTCTTCCATTTAGCAAGTGTCTTATTACTAAAGTTTATTTCTCTCAAAACTTGGTCTCTGTGGCCAATTGGTTTTGTTCTGTCCCATGGCACCAATCAGGCTCTTAACCTGACCCTGCGCTCTGGCACTCAGGGACCAAAGAAGAAGGAATGATGTATGCTCCCAGCAAATATTAGTGTGTAGATTCCAGTAAAACAGTTCAGAGAAGGGTCTTGTGAAAATGGGGCTGGAGAGGATTGTCTTGATGTGAGAAAGGTAGCATACATAGGGTGGCTGTTGGATACCAGTGTTTTCCAAAAACAAATGGTGTAATGGAACCATCAAAGGACAATGCTGAACTCAACTCCTTCTTGAAGTCGTAGGAGGTGGGACGTTTGTGTCTTGAAAGATTACATTAAGCCTGCTGTCTATTCCTTCTCTCCTTCCAGAGCTATAAGTTGGTGCTGTTTGCCAGGGTTGGTGTCTGCAGAGGGCCAGGGGAATTCCAAGCGAGGGAAGCAAGGAGAGCTTCTTGGACTCCTCAAGGTAAGAAACCTCGTGAGATACTTGAGGATCTCTGGTTCCCATTCTAGTACCTGCAGCATTAAAGAGCCAACAAGGACTTAGGACAGAAGCCCATGTCAGGAATAAAGCATGTAAAATAGACTCAAAATTTGTCTGTGCGAAACCTCTTAGGAATGGAGTATATATCTGCTTAATGAAGGAGAACCCATCCATATACTTAGGAGGTGGAACACCAATATATGAGAGTTCTCAACCTATGGGAACTCTAAAAGCGCTCCTAAATTTGAATTCCCTCCCTTCCATTCTGGCCGAGACTTGGCCCCTAGGAAAATAGCAAAGTGCAAAGGTGTTGACTCTCGTCAGTTAATAAGTCCACTAGTGTTTCTGCATTACTCACTGTTAGTCACCAGGCATTCACTAAGCATCCACTGTGAGCATGAACAGGACTACAGGCTGTTAGTTTGTGTCATTTGCTGATGTGTCTGCCCTCTTCAACTGCTCCTACTTCCAATGTCTGTGTCATATTTTGTATCTCCTGACAATGCAGCTGGGTTGGGTACTAACAAAGAAGGCCAGAATGAGCTCAAGGGTATTGCATTATTGTTGGAAGAGTGTTCCCATTAATAAAAGCTGGTATTGTGTAATGTCATTCACATATTACTGTACATGAGATGATGCAATGTAATGCTGGCCTTTGATTCACCCAGAGCTTAATGGGAGAATGAGACTGGTCATTCCAAATCCCTGAATTTTTACCACTGAGAATCATAAAATATTAGAGCTGGAAGGGACTTTAGAGAATAGCTCACCCAACCTCCTTTGTTTTACCAATGGGGAATCTGAGGCTTATGTTATTCTTTGTTGAATGTACCAACTGGAATCTGGCCAAAGTGCCTGTTTCTACTCACAAATGTAACGTTTGGAAACAGACTGGGTCCTGTGCCATCTGCTACCATCCTTGGTAGACTAGAAGACTAGGAATCCAGAATAGTTCCAAACTGTCTAATGCACTTCATCTACAATATTAGCATCCCGGTTCCAGAAATTCTCTCCCTGAGGATACTCGTATGTGGCACAAAGGTAGGGAAAATAAAAATAATTCTTGTTTTCTTATAATTTCATCTGATTCATCACTGCATCAAGGTGAGCTTGCTAATCTTAGATCTCAGATCTCCAGGGCATGGGCCCAGCCCTCTTTGTTTGATACAGAGCTATGAAGGCTGTCCAGCTTTGGTAACAATCTCAATGGCATGTTTTTGTTGGACCATTTAAAAAATGACATAGTCCCCATTGGAGCTTGCACCTGTGAGTTTGCCTACCTTCTGCTGTATCTCCTTAATAGGGGAGGCAGGTAGTCTACCTGTTTAGAATGAGTTCAGGCTACACAGTCTATACAGCATCAAGATATGGAATGTGCAGTTCACAATTCGCTTTTGCCTGAATTATTTGTGTAATTGTGGAATGGGTTAGAAAGGGCATTTTAAAGAGTTATTCTTGGCTGTGGTAGGCTTTGTTCAGTGGAAACACGTTTGGCTCTATGTAAATTGGCCTAACAGAGAAGTCATGGACAACATCCTCTTTCTTAGGAAAGCTTTCAACTGGAGAGTACTGCAAAAATCTTGGGGACACAGAGCCAAATGAAGCTGTTGACCCAGGGTTGGCCATCACAAGTGTTTTGTAGCCAAGGAAAAATTTGCCTAGGATCAAGATGTTTAGCAGGACTCCTGAGAGTGCCAGAAAAGAGACTGGAAATTAGTAGAAGTTGCTTCTGTCTTTGAGAAGGGCCCTTCTATGTTTACATAATACCGAGTTTTTGAAATAGAAACCCCTGGCCAGAAAGTTAGAGACCAAGAGAAGAAATAGAAATTAAATGAAATTCTTCCTTCGGCCTCCCCCTCATCTCTGTAAAAATAGACAGAGACTTCCTTTTCCACTTACAGATGGGGAGGGCGCTGCTTTGCAGTTAGAGCTGAGTTGTGAGGTTGAGGCAAGCTGGGTTGGTGTTGGCAACTCAGAATTACCATCTCTTCGAGTTGAAACCCATACCCCAAAGGGTCTTTGGATTGGGAAATAGTGCAACCTCCCCATGCATAGGAGTAGGAGGCACTCCATTTAACTCTAGAACACCATTTTTTTGGCAAGCCTAGCATTTAGGCTTAACTTAGCTATACCCTTCTCCTACTTTATCAGAAGCTGGACATTGAAACTTATCCCTGGCACCTGCTAGAGAGAGAGCAAGGAGTATCAGAATGGTCTTTTGAAGGATATAGTATGTTCAAGAGACAGATACACAATTTTGTTTTCATTTATTCACTTGCTTAATAGGCATTTATTCAACTTCTGCCTCTCCTAATCTGTGTGATTTGCCATGTTTGTGGAGAATGGAATATGAAATGACTGAGTCTTGGCCATCCACGATCACTAGGCAGAGAGATAAGACAGACCCACAAATAATGATAATAAGCAGTGAAATGTAACAAGCTCCTCAAGAAAGATGGAATGAAAAGTTATAGAAATTGAGATTAGAGGAGGACCTAGCTGAGCTGAGGAGGGCAGGGAAGGCTTCATGGTGGAAGTGACAGCAGGAATGATGAAGAGTAGCATTCCAGGTGGCGAACTACACATGCAAAGGCATTAAGGCCACAAAGCATGGAGGTATGTTTGGAAAATAATGAGGCCTCTAGTTGGAGGTAATGTAGAGGATGAGTGGAGGGTACTAGGAACTAAGACTGAATGGAAGCTTTGAAATGCTAGGAGAAGAATCTGGAACATAAGGTAGGAGAACAATGAAGAATCACTGAAGATTTCACAGAATGAAAACAAACTATTCTGTAGAAAAATTTATCTGGTAGATGGGTTTAGAAGGCGAGATAAGAAAGAGGAGGTAATTCAAGAAGCAATTAAAACAGTCTGGGCTATAGACAATGAAAGGAAGAGGAGTGAGAGAGTGAGAGGAATAGGAAAAGGCAGTGGAAACACAATGCGAAGGCAGAGAGGAGACACTGTGGCACTAACGTGGCAGCTGATCAGATGTGGGGTAGGTAAGGTAGAACACCTGTCAAAGATGACTGAGAATTTTTAGCTTTGTTGTAATTCCCCGGTGGGTAATGATCTCAACTGTTTCTGTTTAGGGAGAAGGGTTTAAGAGAAAACTGATTGCTAGGATGAATTTGTCCAGGGCTTATACCTGGGTAATATAATGGTCTCCAAAGGAGTAGCCTCAGAAAATATATTGAGGGCTACACTGTGATGGAACTTTCTTGAGGGTGACAGATACAGAGAATGCGAAAGGCAGAAAATACCTGCTTTCGGTGAGCTTACAGTTGGAGAAGCAAGAGTAGCACAAAGGAATAATGCCACACTCTATAAGAAAGAATGTAATGAATGGCTTAATTATGTATTCAAGATTGTGAATTATATACACATTTAGAAGCAAAAAAGAGCGATGAAACAGGTGGGGCTTCTTGGAGGAAATGTTACATAAGGTGTTGGGATTTGGAGGGAAGGAAGAGAGAAGTAGGAGAACAACACAAATAAAGGCAGAGTGCTGGGGGCGGACAGTGGTGTTCATGAGGGACTGAACAGACTACCTGGACATCTCTTCTACAGGAACTTAGAAAAGTTCTCAGTCATCCGAGGGGTATGAAGGGTGCAGGAGAAAACAAACATTGAGCAAGATTCATAGTAGGAGCATGCAAATATTATGCACTACTCATATCAGTGGTGCATAATATTTGCATGCTCCTATTGTGAATGTTGACTATTAATGTAACCGTGTAATATTACTCTTTTGGGGTGATGGGGGAAGGAAAGTTGGATGTGTATATATGAAAGAGCAAAATTCCTATCTTCTTTGGCAGGGAACCAATAAATAATGCTTAAAATTAATACATCAAGAAATGGCATTGTAAGCACACCTACAAACATAGAAATGCCTAGGGGAGGCAAAAGATCCATGAGGGGAGGGCGGTTGCCTCTGGGGCAGGAGGATTGGGTTAAAGGGGGCAGAGGGCTGCAAATTTTAATTATATGATGTGGACTTAACAACTCTCTAAGTATAGTGTTATAGTTTTTGAAAAAAAGAATGAAATTTTAAAATGATCATCTGATTTCATCCTGAGGTGATGATTGGAGTGCATTAGTAAGACAGGACACCTGGGCCCACTGTGCTGCCTTTGATGGGGAGCCTAGGATGATTTCCTGGGAAGGTCCAAGGCTGTCTCAGCCAAGCTTGCTCCCTGATTTTTCCACCTTCCTGGGAGGGTCCTCCAAACTCAGCGTCTCAGGCCCCTTTCCTTTTAAAACACTGCCTTAGCTTTCCATCTGGGTTCTTCCCTCCACCTTGTCCAAGGCAGCCTGGGCGGCAGTGTCCTTAGCACCTCACTTCATTGATGGAAAGAAGCTCCAAACTTTCATTTCGTCATACTGCAAATTATTAACAGGATGTTTCCTGTTCATGTTTATTAACAATGTACTAATAAAAATGATAACTGTGAGAAAGGGATAAAGTTTCATCTATCTTACAGAGTTCTTACCCTCATGGTCTCGGGCTGTGGTTCCTAATTCATTGTCTTTTTTTAATGATCTGGTCTGGACTTGATTGTCCCATTTTTATTCCAGTTGGCTTATCCAGCCAAGAAAAGAAAAAAAACAAAATCCTGGGCAAGAACCGTTAAGTGTCACAAGTGGATGATTTGCATTTCTGGGGATCCCCCAGATAGGGGAAACCTATTTAAGTGAATGCTTGTTCTATAAAAGAATTGTTCTTCTCTCTCCAGACTAAAAATAATCATCAGAGTTCTCAGTTTATTTTGAACATATCTTCCTCCAAGCTTCTCAACTTCCTCTACTCAACCCCCCTCCAAAAGAGAAAAATAAAGTTCTTTAGCCTCTCCAGATCTGGGGGAAGGCAGCAGCAAAGGTACATTAAAGTAGCAGACTTGGAAATTCATCTCAGCTCTGCATCTTTATCAGGGAGCCTTCCCGGGCCTACAGCCAGGTCAGAGCTGTGTCATCAATCTGAGTAGGAAATCCATGAAAGATAATTTCACCTACCCTGGTCTTCATCATTCCCCAAGAGCCCTTTCCTTTATTTTTTTATTTTTTACTTTTTAGCATTTTTTTATATTATACTTTAAGTTCTAGGGTACATGTGCACAACGTGCAGGTTTGTTACATATGTATACATGTGCCATGTTGGTGTGCTGCACCC
>NW_012107519.1:1141245-1236086 GCF_000951045.1 Mandrillus leucophaeus
GTAATCCAGCATATAAACAGAACCAAAGACAAAAACCACATGATTATCTCAATAGATGCAGAAAAGGCCTTTGACAAAATTCAACGGTCCTTTATGCTAAAAACTCTCAATAAATTCAATATTGATGGGACGTTATCTCAAAATAATAAGAGCTATTTATGACAGACCCACAGCCAATATCATACTGGATGGGCAAAAACTGGAAGCATTCCCTTTTAAAACGAGCCCTTTCCTTTAAAAAGTCCCTGCTCTCAATCCTAGGTTTCTGCTGGGAAAGCAAAAGGTTTTCTTTCTGTCTTTCCTCTCCCTCTTCCTTCGTTTAGAGCAACACAGCTCCAACTCCTTGCTCTGGGGCATTCCAGTTAACAAAGAACCTTTGTCTCCAGCAGATCCTCAGAAATGGGGCCTTCTGATAGGCTGGCTTGTTAGTGATCGAAAGCCCCAGGCACTCAGGTGGCCCAATGTCTTTATCTAGCTTTTTCATAGCCAACGATCAGTGATAAATGGGACATAAATATTCAGCAATAACCAATAAAAGCCCACACTGATTTCTCAGTCACTGGGAAATGCCCCCTCCCCCATTTCTGAATAGCATCCACTTTTATCTCAAAAAGATGCCAACAGTTTAGGAAACGAACTTTGTTAGTGCTCTCAGGCTAGGACTCTGGCCGCATCCTGGGCCCCTTAGGACCTGCACAGAAAAGCTTGAGGGAGTTAGGACACAGTCTTCTCATCTCTCCCGGGATTGCAAGCATGTTTGTTTTGTTTGTTTTCCAGGTCTTCTGTAGAGTGAGTGAAGGAAGCAGGGAAAGGGGTCCCAGCACAATGGCCAGCCCTCCCAAGGCTCTGGGCCCCACATGGGGACCGAATGTGGAGTGAGGTAGCAGTGAGAAGGGGAGACATCCTGGCTACCTAGGTGGTCCCTTGCTTCTTGTAGCTTTCTAATCATTTGTAGCTGGTTCTGGCAGCACCCAGAGCAGAACAGTGGGAGGAACTGGGAACTACTATAGGTGGCGGAGGGAGTGGGACAAGGGTTGAAACCCTATCTGCTGGCTACCATGCCCACTACCTGGGTGACAGGATCAATCATACTCCAAGCCTCAGCATCATGCAATCGACCCGGGTAACAAACCTGTACGTGTACCCTCTGAATCTAGAACAAAAGTTAAAATTATATGTAAAAAAAGGATTATGTTTTTCTAGTCTAGGTGGATGATCAGATGGCTTCTCTCTTTCCTAACAGCATTTACAGCCCTTCAACATGGGGTGAGACACTGGTCTGAGAAGAACTTTGTTAATTGTATCTCCTAGGAGCACTCTCAACTATTTAGTCTGCATTCCCAGAGTGAAACACACAAACCCTCTTTGGATTGCCATCTTTCCCCTCCCTTTCAGCCTGGATTCCTAGGAGTTAGCGTTCGCATTTTTCGCGTTTGGGAGAAACTATCTTCCTCTTGTGGAGAAGCTCTTGCCTCCTTGAAGAGACAAACCCAATTTTATCCCTTCTGAACCATTGCAAGGTTTCTGCCAGTTGTGTAAACTACAAATATCTTAGAAATGTTAGCCGGGAAGTTTTTTTGTGTGTGTGTGTGTATTTTTTTTTTTTTTTTTTAAATTTCCCAGCAGTTTACACAGTTTTGAGAACAGTAGTTTTGTTTCCACAAGCTCATGTTTGGAGATTTAGAAGCTCTTGGCTATCAATCATACTACTTTATTCCCAAGTCTGTCCACAATGTTGAGGCTTCAGAGTTGAGTTCCTTCTGAGTTACTCTGGACTAAATTTCATCAGGCACCCACTACCTCTTCAACATCTTTGTACCTAGTCTTCTCCTTCTCCTTAGGAAATGTCTTGACTTCAGCTTATTTTTCTCATAAGCAATGGGAAGTATCCCCGGTGCCTCAGAGAGGAAAGGAGAAAGCCAAACTCCTTTAGCCTTGTGCACAGAAACTGAAGTTTTAGGGGAATAGTTGGGTAGGTTTTTTTTTTTTAATGGGCCATTGGCTTTTGTCTCTTGAGTCTTGTCTCTTTGCCATCTTTGTCTTCTCTCCTTCCATCCTCAGCAGAGTTCCTGAAAGTCTAACTAAACTTAGCCCCTTATGGCTGGGTAATTTGGAGAAATGTTGCCTTCTGTCATTTTACTTTTGTGAAATAAATGGGCTCAGTGAATAACTGGTATATTCTAAGTGATACATTAATTTTATTCTCTTTGTCTTTGTTTTCTCCTCTTTTCTTCTTCTTCTTCCTTTAAAAAAACCCTTTTGTTCCTTTAAGAAAAAAGACATATTTAGGAAGTGTTCTGGCCTACCAATTGCTTAGTATTTATTTAAAGGCTGAACTAACAGGATTAATGCTATAGATTCATGACCACAAATATGGGTTAGTTAGTAGCTGTGTGTTGAAGAGAACCATGCTCAAATTCTAGCATGATGCCTATAGCTTCATGAACTTGGGCAAATTAATTAACTTCTCAGAGCCTCAGGATTTTTATCATTAAATGGAGAATAAGAACGTGCTTCATAAAATTGAAGGTAAAATTACATAGTGTGTGTAGCACAAAGCCTGACACATTGCAAGCGCTCAATCAGTGGTACCTATGGTGTCAAGTGGATAGACCTCTTTTAAAATTTTCCATGGGAATTAAAAAAATCGTAACATTCTTCCCCTGTCCAGTTAGCATCTTTCTGACTCACATTCATAGCAAGTGATGTATTCTGAAGGAATACAGAGTCATTTTGAAATTAGCTTAAGCAAAACTTTCATAAAGAAGTCATTTCTAGTCATCTTCAAAGTGTGGACATTTGTGTGTGTGTGTGTGTACGCACACACTACTCTAGATAAATTTCTAATACCTAGAAAGTTCTTTATAGTACTTCTTCGCTTTCTAAAATGGATAACAGAGAATTTATTCAATTGTTCCTTCTTCCATGAAATCTTTCACTACACTCTGGAAAACCTGATCAGCTTTGAAACTCTGTACAGCCCTCGGGAAAGATGCTGTTTTTCTTACTAGTATTTCTTAGTGATTTACATTGTTCCTCTTCTCTACTACATTTTAAGTTCCTTGAGGGCAGTGCTTTTCTCTGCTTAGTGCTTTCCATGGCACCTAGCAGAGTCTCATGTGAAGTAAGGTAGAGATCAGTTCAGGTTTAACAGCCTGGACTCTAGAGTCAGACATGCTCTTAGGTCCAATCCCACTACTTTTTGACTTCTCGAGCAGCCTTACTTAATCTCTTCTGAGTCTCAGTTTCTACTTTTGTCAAATTGAAGTGTTGGGAGTTTTTACAAGCATCAAATGAGCATATACATATATATATATATATTCCCAATTCCTGGAATATAATGAGAAATGAATGAAATTGTAGCTACTTCTAATTATCACTATTATTCATGTGCTAAATATATGCTTGTATGTTGGATGAATGGACAGATAGATGGATGGATGTCATTCTCTATAGCTGTAGCCAGCAGACCTTGCAATGAATTATAAAAGTATTCCCCCAACATTCTGATCTACCAGGACTCCAAACTGGAATTACCATTGGGGATTTCCATATTTTTAAAGCTCCGCCTCCACTCTCAGTTTTGTTCTGATCTTCCCTGTGATACTTGAGTTTGCTTCTGAGATCTGATACCTGACACTTCCTCTCTTTTCTGTAGTGAAAGCCCATCTTTTGCTGATAGACTATTGCCAATAGCAATATTATTTCTAGAAGGATAATCCTTATCTTGATGGCTACTTTCTAACATAAACAGAGAAGAGAAATTAAAAAAACACCATTTCCACACCAGGTAGTGGAGAGATAAACAAAGATGTGAGTAGTCGCTATGGTAGGAGAGTGCTTTTGCACGCTCAATTACCTGCCTGAGCTGTTGGCCTGCTTCCTGGCTGCTTTTCTTTGCATTGCTTGACCTTTAGACTGATGCTATTAAAATACATACCCAGTGCCATGTAAATGGTTTTCAATGCCTGGCTGCTTAGAGAAAACTCATTGACATGCAGCATACAGTTACTTATGCATGTGAAAAAAAGAGATTGAGTCCTTTTTGACACCAGCTTGCTAGGATCACATTTTGTTGTGGCCCCTCTATAGATTACTGACCTCCCTCTGGGTTTTTGGCCTCAAATGACACTATAGCACCTGATATCTCCTTCTTTAGCTACCAGGTATGAAGGTGTGTCTGTGGCTAAGAGGTTCTCTGCCCTGAGATCAGTCCCAGGCTCGTTGCTGAGTCACTAGTGGATGGAAACAGTAGCCTGATTTTCATTTACACTTCTGTGATAGTCTAGATTCATCTGTGTCTTTCACCTTTCTCTTGATTTCATTTGAATCCAGATACTAGAGTGCCTACTTTAAGAATACGGAACTCTTCCCCACCCTGCTTATTCACTCTTACCATTCTCTCCCTAGAAAAGGAAACAAGACTATAAATCTGATACGGATTCCGATCCTAAAAAAATCAGCATGAGGGTCCAGATGGATAAGAAAGCCCCTGTGAGTTGAACTGTAGCACTTTGGTGTTCACAGAATGATTCGTCATTCATCCATTTATGTACATTTTATATAACAAGTTCATCTTCATGCATTTGTTTTCATTTAGGTCAAACCTTAGGAGGAAACAGAAAGGAGTAGAAGAGATGTTCTTGCTTCCTGACAAGATAGATTATTATAAAGTAGAACATAAAGAGAATGGGAAAGATATTAAGAACATGACAATGGAGAGCTGGTTATGTTCCATAGGAGAGATGACATTTGAACTGGGTCCTGAAGCAGAGAAAAGGGTTGGGTGCCTAGAAATAGTGGATAAAGACATTTGACCTGAAAGAACAGTGTCTGTCATATCAACATTGCTGTTGAGGACTAGCTCCTGCATATCTCCTGTCTTCCATGAAAAGGGGGCATTGAACTAACTTTAGAGTCAGTTTACAACCATTGGTTTTACAGTCATGAAATAGATGAATAATAACAAAGGTAAGAGAGATGCTGTCTTCGTTCTTGTGAGCTTCTACAAGGCTGTTCTTGGCATAAACAAAGTTATGAAAGCCATTTCATCCAGCCTCATGGCATTAGGTAAAGATGAATTCAGCACTTGGGGGCATCTTGTTGCCAATAGGCCAGGATACCTCTAGTACTCCATGATGCATTTCTTCATGTGTTCTGATTCTAGATGCTAAGGCAGGGATGACAAGACATGGAGAAGGCTTGCCTCTGTGAGTCTCCATACTCACCTCCAGCTACTCTCCCACTTGCTCCCAAGACTTCAGCCACACTGTCCTTCCAGAAGGCCCATCTCAGGCCTTCACATCACTATTGTCTCTACCTGGAATCCGCTTTCCTCCAGTTATTGCTTGGCAAACTCCTACCCATCCTTCAAGTCTGCGAAAATGGATGGGACCAGATCTGGTTGCTCTATGGTACCTATACTATTCCTTCATAACCAAATTGTAATGGAAGTGTTTAGGTGTTGAAATATTTTCTCTGTCTCCCCTATAAGTTCCATGAAGTCAGGGATTGTTAGTTTTGTTCATTTCAGTTTTTTTGAAACCTAGCACAGGGCTAAGTGTACAGTATATACGTAATAAACTTCATCGAATGTTGAATGAATTAATGCATTTGGAGATCTTACAATCGTAATGGCTAGTCAAACCATGCGCAAAATGAGTTAGTTAATTATGGAGACATTTCAAACGTTGGAGTAAAAATTGACATCATTGGCAATCCCAAGTTAGAGAGATTGTGATGGTCTTTACAGAGTGCTTTGCTCTAAACTAGTCCCCTAAAGTTATAATGTATTGAAAGAGGCCAGAAACAATAGCTGCTTGTCTCTCATCTGTGGATACTGGGAATATTCTTTCAGATGACTTTCTAAGCTCTAGAGCTGGAGAAAGCACCCGGAGTGAGACATCATTATTGTCAGTCATTCATCTCTCTTCCCTTCCTTCCCTCCTTCCTTCCTTCCTTCCTTCCTTCCTTCCTTCCTTCCTTCTCTTTCTTTCTCTCTCTCTCTTTCTTTACTTTTCATGAGAAAGGGTCTCACTTTTATGCCCATGATGGAGTGCAGTAGCATGATCATGGCTCACTGCAACGTCGACTTCCTGATCTTTCAGGTGATCCTCTTACCTCTGCTTCTTGAGTAGCTGGGACTGCAGGCATACACCACCACACCCAGCAGATTTTTGTATTTTTTTGTAGAGTCAGGGTTTCACCATGTTATCTAGGCTGGTTTCAAACTCCTGGGCTCAAGCAGTCCTCTTGCCTTGGCCTCCCAAACTGTTGGGATTACAGGCGTGAACCACTGCACCTGGCCAACTTTTCTTATTTTCTTCTATCTTTATTTGTTTCATTTTTTTCTATATCTACTTTCTCTCTTGCCACTGTACTCTGTGGCCCCAAGAACATGGCTTGGTTATGGTGTTCCAATCTAAACAGGAAACAATTCTTGCTCTAGAGGAAGTAAGGATTTCATGCTAAAACCCAGAAGGTGGTTCAACTTCAGGTCACAGGTCTTGGCATAGGAGGGTGCCATTTGGGCTGATAGCATAAACGTAATGGAATAGTTAGACCATGGTTCTTCCAAACATCATTTTCCACTCCTCCTCTGCTTCAAGAACCTCATCCTGTTTGTTCATAGTTGATTAAACCTTGTATTGTCTCTTCCATATCTTGACGGTCAGTTCAAGCCTCAGCATCTGCTTTCTGAATTATTGCAGTAGTCATCCACATTGTCTCCTAGATTCTAGGAGTTGTCATTTCCAAAGCATAAGTTGTATCTTCCTGTCTAACTCAACATTTATGATACCTTTTATTGCTCATATGAATTCCCAGCCTCTTAGCAAGCATTGATACTTTTTTGTCTTTTTACAAGTTGTCTCTCAAATCTCTTCCATCTCTAACCCCATCCAACCCTCCCCAAAATGCACAGTATTCCAGTCCCCTGGACTCTGGTGATGATCCCTGTCTGACTCCGTTTTATGTTTCCGTGGCTTTGCACACACTGTTCTCATTGTTGAGAGACTTGTCCTTGCTGAGCTTAGATGTTCCCTCTTCTGAATGCCTCTTCCTGATCCTCAGAGTCAGAATTATAAATTCTCTCCTCTGTACTCCCAGGCAAGTTTACTTGTAAGTCATTTGCAGTTTGCCTTGTTTTGCAGTGAAGAGTTTGTATCTCTTTCTGGCACTGCCTATGAGCTCCTGCAAAAGCAGAAACCGTGTTTGATTTGTACAACCTCTATGTGATCACGATTTTCCAGGGAAGTTACTTTTTTTTCCTGTCTTACTGCTCATATAAGTACACCCATGCCTGTCAGACCATACATCTCTTCCGAAAATATGGGCACAGCTTTTATTCATCTTTGTATATGTCCTTTTACAGAAAATGGTCAGAAATAGTGTGTCGAATTGAATGAACTAAGTGACTCCTTACGAAGTACGTTCCCCCATGGTTGTATGATTCAGTTAGGAAAAATATACTTATGTCTTGGACTAGCTTTTTCTCCAGATGTCCTGGCAGCTGGGGAGAGTTGGAAAGAAAACAAACAAACAAACAAAAAACACCTATCCATAAAGAATAATGGAGATTGAGGTTTGAGGTGAGGAAGAAGGAATTCAATGAATGAAATCAGAACCATTAAACTTTTAAGGTGCCTGCCCCCCTGCTTGTTGTATCATTATGTCAACACATAGCAACAGTTTCCTATCTTTGCCAACAAGGCCTTACAATATTACCTTTCATGATGAAAAACAACAGCTGTAACACAGCCTGAGAACAACACTGCTTCTGTATTGAAAGCCCAGTTCTTAGGAGCTCTAATCACTTCTAAGATAGCATCTCTCCAATTCTCAGAATATTCCTCAAAGGGAAGGAGGAGGCTTGTATTGTTATAGGCTCTATTTTGCATACAGTAAAAACAAGGCAAGAGGAGGTTAAATGATTTGTCCTTGGTCATGTGTGAGTCAGAGACTGAGCCAGCCAGAGAAGTTTCTTCACTTCCAGGCCATTGTTCTATCTTGATATTGGCAGCTATCTCTCCCTCCATCCTTGTAACTGGTAGGGACAAACTACCAAGGGAGTGACAATTGGGCTTTTACTTCCACAAATATAAATGTTGGCCACTGACCAAGAGAGTTGACATATAACAAGTGTAAGGGGAGTTGAATGCCTGTAGTTTTGTGTGTATTCCTTCAGTCAACAGATACCTTTGGAGGACTTGTGTGTGTCAGGCATTTTGCTATCCGCTGGGGATGTGGAGTTGAGCCTGAGAGTCATTGTTCCTGCCTTCAAAGAGCATCCACTCTAGAGGGATCACAAACATTAAATAGAGAAAGAAACAAAAACAACTATCACAATGAATCAGTCATCTTTGAGCAGGCTAGGGCCATCCATTAAAAAGGTTCCTAGCCTTTTTTAATTCTCTATCTCTCAGCAGGATATTTGAGACCCATTGCAATCTATCTTCAAAATATCTTCCATCTCCATTGGCCTCCAGTAGTTCTCTCTTCCCTCTAATAAACAGAGTGCTCCAGCCCTACTAGACTCTGCCATTCCTGGACCACTCAGTTTTAAGTTTCTGTGGCTTTGCTGAAATGGGCTGAGAGACCTTAGGCTTCTTAGACTGGAAATGAGGGTGTGGGGAGAATGGAGTGGAGGCTGGAGCCATGCCTAAGGAGAGGTGAAGCCACTAAAATGCTTGGCCAGTGAACATGTGTCTCATAAGTGAAAGGTTGAGAAGATGGCTATTACGATGTCTATTGCCGTGGTTAAGCACCTTCACACATTTTAGTTAGTGTAGAGGAGAGAGTACTGGATTAGGAGACTGGGTACCTGGACTGTAGTCCTACCTAGATCTTGGCTAAGTCACAGTATGTCTTTAACCTCAATATTCTCTTTGGTCACATTAGCAGATGGGATTAGGTGTTCTCTGAGGGCTTCAAAATAAGGGTGTACCTATGATTCTTCAACCTGATTTCACGTGTGTGTGTGTGTGTGTGTGTGTGTGTGTGAATGTAGTGGCATAGGGTGATAAGATAGGGGAGAATAATTTTTAAAACGGGACCAGCTCTTGAGAACTACTGGTTTCTTCCAACTATGCATAAAACCAGTGCCAAGGTGGGGTTATATATTTATATTTGTGTTTCCACATCAGTTACATTATACTCAGCCCAGAATACAATGTATTCTCTCCATTGTAAACACTTTTGGATTCAGCTATTTCTATAGCCTTCCCAGACCCTGAAGACCTTGCATGGGGAAAAGACTTCTCCTGTACCCTCTGAGGTTCTGTGCTTGGGCCTGAGAATTAAACTGACTAAAGACAGATTAACAGGAGAAAAGCATACAAATCTTATTTGATGTTAACATTTTTACATGCCTTTATATATAGGAAATGAAGTTCCAGCTGAGTGCAGAGGCCCACACCTGTAATCCCAGCACTTTGGGAGGTGGGAGGTTAGAGGTGGGTGGCGGGAGGATCTCTTGAGTCCAGGAGTTTGAGACCAGCCTGGGTGACATAGTGAGACCTTGTCCCTACAAAAAAAAAAAAAAATTAGCTAATTAGCTGGACATGGTGGTGCCTGCCTGTGGTCTCAGCTACCTGGGAGGCTGACACAGGAGAATTGCTTGAGCCCAGGATGCAGAGGCTGCAGTGAGTTGTGATCATACCAATGCGCTTAGCTTGGGCAACAGAGTGAGACCCTGTCTCAAAAAAAAAAAAAGAAAAAGAAGACATAAAGACCCAAAAAAGAGAGATTGGTCTGAGAGCTTATTTACAATTTTAATAATAATAAAAAAACAGTGAATTATGAAGATCTGACAAGACAAAGGAAAAAGGGATTTGGGCTGGGGTGGTAAATTGTAAGAAAGTGATGAGGAAATAATGGAGGAACTAATGGAACATAAGGGTTATTTTGGTAGGTTTGTTTATACAGATTAATCCCATTCCAGCCCCTACCCCATAATAAGAATGTTCTCCTCTTTCTAGCAAAAGAGAAGGCACCATTGTCATGGGAAGTTTAGTTCTTTCTTTAGGTAAAAAGGGAAAGGCCAGAGAGTCATTCTTGCATCTGCTGTTTTTTAGTTGCCTTCAGCTCAAAATACCTAATATGCCAAAGTGGCGTCTTTTGGGATGGCATGTACTGATTTCCTTCAACTTTTCTTTGTTTCTTTCTTTCTGGGTCCTCAGTTCTACCAGGAGGCAGTGCTATGGTGTGCCCAACCCTCCCAGAGGCCTAAGTGGCCACCCTCTTGGGAATGCCCAAAGCATCTGCTATTTAGGACTTGGTTACAGAGCGCCATCAGCTTCCCCAAGGTAAGCCAGCATTGACTTCCAGGCCATTTAATTTACATCTTAATTTTGCTCATTGCTCATTTCTGAAGCGGGAGTCCATTTCCTGGGCTTTTCCAGCTCTCAGATACAAACAGATCCAGTCTTTAGTTTCACTCCTAAGACAGGAGACTTATTTCACAACACCAGTGGCCCAGCACAGCCTGATTTCTAAAGCAGAGACATGCATACTGCACACTTGCCAGTATTAGGTTCCTGCAACCAGCTGGGCAAGAGAATCTGTCAGTGACTCCTCTAAACTAATGCTTAGAGGGTTTCAAATCAGTGGGAGGAGTTTTACAGAAACTGTAATGCAGCCAACATTTACATGTCTTCAGGTATGTAAAATCTACATTTTTCTTACATATGGAGCATTTATTTCTAGTTATGCTTTCCAATTGTGCCATTCATTTCTTTTAATCAGGTTTAAGGATATGTCTTCAGTAGTAGATCAGAACCAGGCAGAAACGATGTGTCAAAATTATTTTCTTGGTTAGTAATTGGTGAGACAGGGCCTTATGGTTTCCAATTATGGAGCCTTAGAAACTAAGTCATCCTTCTTTGAGCTCTGCCATGGTCATTTCCAGACCCAGGAAGGGAATGACTCAGAAATGGCACTGGTTTTGGCAGCATTATTGACACCTTACCTTCAGGCCCAGAAATCAAAATCCCATCTCAAGAATGTTGTTTACTGTTTTTTTTGTTTGTTTGTTTTTGGTTTTTTTTTTTTTTTGGGTAGACGGGAAGATTTTAGTTGGGGTTATTGCATCTTTTATCCATCACAATGAGCTTTGTATTCTGCATTTGCCCCAGTCCCCTCAGTTGGTTGCTTTGTACGGAGGTCATGGATCTGGAGCTGTGGGACCCTCACTGAGCCACCTTTAAATGCATATTTCTGTTCCTTGTGAATAGGTCTGTTTTAAAATGGGACAAAATTTGCTCCAGAAGAAGAGTAAAATTGTTGGTTGATACAAGGTTTTAGACATATGTAGGCAGCAATTTATTCATACCACGTCTGACTATTTATTATTATATTGGGTTTGGAGGTCTGAGTGCGTGTTCGTATTGCCCAGTGGGGAATATGTGCAAAGAAGAAGGCTTTCTTGGCCAGTAGCAGCTAACAAAAAGCATTTTGGTCTTGGGTCCTTAATTATTAGGGACTAGCATGCCAAGGCTGACTTTTTATTAGCATGTCTCTTTTCCTTTAGGAAAAAGTTTTAAAACAGACTACCCAAAGGTCTTCCAATTGCTAGTTCAAGAGATGACTTGTGTTTGATTTTGGCCAATTAACATGACAATGTCAATGTCAAGATCCATTTCCAGAGGAAAGAGTCGTTCTTTGAAAGGCAGTTCTTGAGGGTGTCCAAGCTGAGAGGCAGCTTCTCCTCTGGGACTATTTGGATTTTATATTCCCGAGCCAAAAAAACATTCTTTCGCATTGGCTGACAAAATGGGTTTCAGAACAGGAGTTTCTAAAGCTGCAGTGGAAACTTTAATTATGCAGGTCCTGTCAGAATCCATCTGCTAATTCAACTGTTTCTGGGTAAGGTACTTTTTATTTTTCCAGCAGTATTACTGGATGACTCTCTGATAGGAATATGAAATTAACTTTCTTCATAGGCAAGCTTTAGTTTTTATTCTTTTCAGCATTAGGAATATTTTCTTCACAGGGCTTATTTGCTTTGTAGCTGATTTGGTAAAGGCACCTGATGACTTTAGAGCCAAGAGACCGAAGGTGTCCTTTAAGGAGATGCTATTGTAGGTTTCAGTGTGGTGTGACTTTGTGATTGACTAGTGGCCATGACTTAGAAATAAAGCCTTTCTGTAATTTGTAAGGGGAGAGGGGCATCAAAAGTTGTTCTGGTTTGTGCAAGACCCAAATGTTCGGCATGCTTATGGGCAAATCTGTGGTCTTAACCTTTTCAATATGCCTCATCGAAACAGTTGGAAACCGCTGTATTAAGCAAGACTTCTATTTATGATGAGCATCCATGGATTTGTTTTTGTGAAGGGATTGGGCAGGAGTTTGAGGTGGTTGCTAAATGTATAAATATTGAATGTGCCAGCATCTGGGTCATTTCAGCTTAAATATCAGACAGTGAGGCTTATGCAAGCAGCTGACTTAGTGAAACTATCTGTTATTTTAGGGTGCTTGCCTGGATAAGAAGCTATAGGACAAAACCAGAATTTTTATAACCAGCAATGTCATGTGCATTTCAAGCAGAGATTAAGAAAAACACTTTTGCTAATGAGTTTCAGTTTCAGGAAAACCTCAGTGAAAATATATGTGAGAAAATGGACTTACGAGTGGTGATAGTCTTACATCTAGTTGGGGTCTGCAGCCAAAAGGGCTTTTAAATATAGACTTCTCTTCACCAATTAAAATAAAGAACTCTACTAATTTTACTAGGTCTTCAAACCAAGGAAATTTCATGGCAAGTTGAGAAAACAGTTCTCTGGGACCTCAAAATTGGGAGACAAAAATATTTTGCAGGGCTACTTCTGTTTAATGAGTACAACTGTGATAGAGTCATCCAGATGATCGGAAACACTTGCTTTCCTGAGCCTGGTGTAGCATGGTTTGCAGTTAATTCAGAGCAGCCCTTTCTTTTTAATTTGCCCAGTTTTTCAACCCTTGACTCATCTTTCTCCCAAAGGATAAATGTGTGGAGTGAGAGCTTGTTGCCAGGCCTTACCTTACACTTTTCTCTGCAGTCTGGCAGCTGTGCCTGCTATTTTGTCCTCACCTGCTATGGAGTTGTGCCTGCTGTTGTCCTCACCTGCTGTGGAGACTTGGAGAGTGTGTGGCTGCCTGTTGTTTTAAAACTCTGGTTCCTTCCTCACAGACAGGGCTTGAGTCTTCTCCAGCCATACTAGATGTGTCTTGGAGACTATTCTAGTTCTCCACCCACCTTATTTCAGTTTTCAGGTCCTCAAAGAGAACAGGAGATGTCCTGATTATTTTCTTCTAGGGACAATTTTACCAAGAGATGTAGGCCACCAAGTTAACCTCTCTATGCCTGAATTCTGCCTGTCTGCTATGCTGATCTTAAAGGAACACAGACCCTTTTAAATCATTTCTAGCTCTTCAGTGTGCTTATTAGCGATTGATGGTGTTTTATTAAAAATGTACACTTTTGGGTTCTACTCACAGATTCTAGCATGGAGCCTAGGAATCGATATACTCAATAGTATCCATTGGTGATTCTGATGCTATGGTCCTAGGACCAAGTCTGAGAAACATTAATGTTTTAAAAAGTGTATGTGGCAAGAACTAAGTGAGCAAATGGGTCCAAACTTCCTTATTTTTACAGCTGTAGAAGTTGAGCTTAAACACAATGATAAGCCCTCAGCTAATCAGTGACAAGTTATCCTCTAGACTTCAGGACTAAAACCAGGTCTCCTGAGTTCTAGTTTACAAAGCTCCAGGTCATGAGGTAAGATATAACAACACAGACCTGAAACAGCTCAGGGTTAGTGGGATCAAGGAATGTGGCTGCCTTGGCTCCGTCATGGGAATTTGAGGATGTCACTGAAATGCAACAACACGAGGCCTGCAGATTATTTCCTGAATTATCTGAAAGGGTCTTTGTGGAGTCTGTCAAGTCCAAATCTGCATTTGTTTCTTAAAATCCACCGTATAATATCCCTGCCAAGTAGGCATCCATTTTGTTAAAGGTTACTCTCTTTGAAGGTTTCTTGGGATGCTCCCAACCACGCCAATCCCCTTTCCCCTGTCCACTTCCTAACAACTCTGATCCCATATGATTAGCTCTATATTGGGCTGGAAATCTCTCCTCCACACCTGTGCCTTCTACCCAGTGCTGGGCCTACTTTCAAAAGAGATACAATACAAGTCTAATTGGTCTTCCACCTGACCGTGATCATGCCTTCTAGCTAAACATTCTTTTGTCGAGGTTGAACAACCCAAGATCCTTTGGCCATGTTTTGTATAACTTGGTTTTTAACACTCTCTTTTTTGTGATTGTTTTGCTCTGCATGCAGTCTGTTTTGTCATCTTTTATATTAAAATATAGCAACTGGAACAGACCCAGTACTCAATGTGGTTTGATTCGTTCAAAATTCATTACTTCTAAGATACTTTGTGCCTAACCATAAATACATTACATTATCATTTTGAGTGAACCAGTGACATTCAACTCACTATTAAAAATCCCATGTCTTTTCACAAGTGCTGCTAAAATCATGCATCTCTCACCCAGTATTTGAGTTGATGATTTTTTTTTTACCCGTGTGTTTTATTTAACATTGATCCCAGTTAATCTTGCTGGAGTCACCCCACTGTCCTAGACTATTGACATCTTTTTAAAATTCTGATTTTGTCATTAGTCTGAGATTACTTGATTTTATTTATTTAATTATTCATTCCACAAACATTTATTGAAAACCTGCTATAATATGCCAGTCATGGTACTGGATATAAAATGGTGAGCAAGGTAGTCGTATCCCTTCTGTCGTGGAATTTACAGTTGAACGAGGAAAACAAACCAGTCACCAACAATATGAGCAGTACCTGTGATGATGAGGGTGGTGTGGCATGTGTGGGCACATGTGGAAGGATGACCCAGGGGTGAACATCTTGTCGAGTTTTGAGGGTGGTGGTCAGAGAAAGCTTCTTTGTGGAAGTGACCTGTAAGTTGAGATGCAAGAGATGTGGCATTAGAGAAAGATGAGTGTTCCAGGTGGGGCAATCCCATGATCCAAGGACCAGAGACAAAAGAATGCACAGCCTGGGGGAGGGGCTATGGGTACTTGTGGGTGGACTGACAGAGCAAGATGCTAGGAGAAGGGGCTCAACTCCTCAGAGGGGAATGGGGAGCACGTGTGAGAGTTTAGATTGTCTGGAATGTTGATAAAAAGGCGAGAGAGCAATGTCTGAGACTGACACCAGCCCATTCCTCAGCAGTCTGTGGGAAAGACAGCTTGTCACAATGCCAGTCTCTGCATTTCTCCATCCTGCCCACCAGAGTATCCTGAAAGACTTGGCAAATATCTTGCTGAACATCAGATACACCATGTCTCCTGATCGAGCAGACTAATACCCTTATTAAAAAGAAAATGTGGTTGGCCTTTGTCTGGCCTGACTTGGCCGGGTGCTGGCCACCTAGGACCGATGTTTGATTTCCTGTGCCACCCGACAGACCTTGAGATAGTCCTTGCTCTCTGCACCAGAGAAGAAGCCAGTGAAAAGGAAGATGGGCATCCTAAAATGTAATGGTAGGTAATTATGAAAGGTAACATGGACAATATTTCTCTTCCTCTTAGGATGTTTGCTGGGCTAGAAGCTGTCCTCACGCGCCTCTGTCTGGCTGTCATAGCAGAGGTATTACAGCCTGTAAGAGGCAGGCCTAGGGGTCAGATGGCCTGGGCTCAAACCTTGCCTTTTTCGGTTACCACCTGTGAAACTGGGGCTGAAAGCTTGACTTTCCTCAACTGTAAAAGGGAAATAAAATGTCTACCTCGTAGGGCCACATGTATTGGAAATAAATGAAATAATGCACACCCAGTGCCTGTTGTATAGTAAGTACACGATAAATGTTATTTATTTATTATTTATTTATTTGAGATGGAGTTTCATTTTTGTTGCCCAGGCTGGAGTACAGTGGTGCAATCTCGGTTCACTGCAATCTCGGTTCACTGCAACCTCTGTCTCCCACGTTCAAGTGATTCTCCTGCCTCAGCCTCCTCAGTAGCTGGGATTACAAGCACGTGCTACCACACCCGGCTAATTTTTGTATTTTTAGTAGAGATGGGGTGTCACCATGTTGGCCAGGCTGGTTTTGAACTCCTGACCTCAAGTGATTCATCCACCTCGGCCTCCTGAAGTGCTAGGATTACAGGCATGAGCCACCGCGCCTGGCCTGATAACTGTTATTTATTATGTTTCTAGAATAATTTATATTTGTCAAACCATAAAGATTTTTGTGCCTTCCTATTTCTTGTCCTCATGTGGTTCCCTTCATTTTGTCACATACTTAGTGGAGAAACGCCCCTCCTTCTTCTTGCATTACAGCAACTATTGAAATACAAAAGGAATGAGGTGCCTGGAAAGAGAAATTGCTTTTGACAAGTTACCCTTTTATTCCCCCTCTCATTTTTGGAGGCCTAGGGCCAGCTAGCCAGGCTGATGTGAAGAACTGCTTATAGTGTGAGCAAATTGGGTGTGGAGGGTACGGAGCTCCATGCCTGCACAATGGCGCTCCCCTGACCAAGTCTGCAGGGAAGGCCGTGGGTGGGCCTCTGACAGAAGGTATTCTTTCTCAGTGCTGTATGTGACATCTTGGTCAAATGGACGGAGTGAGTCTTTGTCATGTTGCAATGTTTTATTGTTACTAGCACTTTAGCAACTATCTGGAGCTGACAGGACAGCTGTTCAGAAAGAGATGATATTTTCTCAGTTTGTGTAAGTCACCAGTGACCCAAAATGTGCATTTCATCGGTAAATTAGGAAAGGAGAATGAGTCTTTGAGCCTTCTGGATTTGGAAGCCTTCCCTATCATTCCAGCGAGTCACACAATATAATATCTAAAATTCTGGCCCAGGCATGATGCCTCATGCCAGTAATCCCAGTACTTGGGAGGCTGAGGTGGGAGGATTGTTTGAGCCCAGGAGTTTGAGATCAGCCTGGGCAACAAAGTGAGACCCTGTCTCTACAAAACAATTAAAAAAAAAAATCTGGGCATGGTGGTACACACCTATAGTCCCAGCTACTCAGGAGGCTGAGGTGGGAGGATCACCTGAGCCTGGGAGGTCAAGGCTGCAGTGAGCTGTGATTGTGCCACTGTACTCCAGTCTAGGCAACAGAGTGAGACCCTCTCTCAAAAAATATAAAATAAAATAAAATCTCTGATCAGCCATCCTCTGTAATTGGAGATAGTCATTCAATTTCCCTCTATGTTAGGATTAATGTGGGTATGAACAGATCAGTGTTAAGGCCAAAGTTTGCCCTTCAAGACACTTTGGGTCCTTGTTAATGTATCTAGAGAACAGTCATGTATTAATGCTTATTTGTGTCCCTCCTCAGTTTGCAAGCAAGCATTTTCCCAGGAGATAGAGTGGCCAAGGTATTGCCTGTGTCTGACCCCCTTCTCCTGTCTGAAACAAGGTGAGCCTATTTCAGGAAGAGACATTGGCAATGGTGCATTTTTAATGAGAATGGCATGCCCTCTGCAGCCTCCTCAGGCGTGGAGCTGGGCCGGGAGCTAGGAACACCTGCTCTTAAGTGCTCTATGTTTCAACCCACTGAAAGATCTTAGTGCAAAATCAAGCATGGAATGATGTTCTGTGGTTTTCAAATAAGTTCCTAGAGGGTTTGAGTTGGATAGGCTGGGAACAAACCTATTCACCTATGACAGACCTAACCAGACTCCGATGTCTGGCCAGGGAAAACTGGACATGTTTACAGGACCCAAGAGGGTTGCTCCTCATTTAAAACATTTATAACATTATAGCCTGGCCCCAAATCCAGCTGAGCTGAGAACCGTGAAGAGGGTAAGTGTGTTGAGTCTGTGTGTTTATGCAGTTGAGTGAAATCAAGTTTGTTCTCTAGAGAAACTGCAGATCAATTTGTTGCATCTTTGATAATTTCCCCTGTACATGCCAACTCTTAACCTCATAAAAAAGCTCCCATAATTATCTCCAAACTGAACTTTTCTCAGTTCCTTTGGATAAATAAAAATTCTCCATGAATCAATTAGAGGAATCTTCATTTTTTTAAATATCAAAGAATTGGATTAAAATGGATTGTACAGGAAATGCTGTCATTAAAAGGGCCAAGAAAAGAAGACATGCTTAATTATTGAGTGGAATATTCATAATTTTGCATATCTATCAGCTCAGTGTGTCCTCCCTAACATGTTTTTAAGATGTACAAGAGGAACACATATTATAGCTCTTGCTCTCTTTTTTTTTAAGGAAGGCAAAACAAATGCCAACATAACCATTGTTTTTGACTACTTCATTTCTCTTTCGTTGAACGAAATAACACCATATCTTTTTCAATCCTCTCTTTCAGGGTTACCCTCCACCCAGCCACTGTCTAAAGAGCTTCATTTAAAGGTAACCCTGTAAGGCCTTGAGAAGGGTTTTGCTACCAAGTTATTGTATTTAATCACAAATTATTCCTAGTCCTTGCCTTCTCTGTGGTTAGTTGTGGATTTCTGGTTTTTTCAGTTGGATAAAGGAAGTTTCCAACTATAGGAGACCTGCAGACTTACCATGTGTTCCTTGGAGCACCCTGGCTTAGTCAGGATCTTTCTGAATGCTCCCTTTGGGTGCACCTCTTGTTGATACAAGCAAAAACTAGCATAGGGACCCTGGAGCAGGAAGTGGATAGGTATTGTCGAAACCATCCCAATAAACCTTTATGAGGCCCATATTCTGAGTTAGGCTGACTCATGGCTTGAATTTGGCCAGCAGTAGAAAAGGAACTTGCCACAGTGGCGGGAGGCATCCTGGTTTTTCTGAGAATAGGGAATGGCGAAGGATGGCTGGTATCTGTCTTTGAAATGCCTGTGCCCTACACTCCCACCACCTCTGTCTCCCGTTTTCTGCCTTATCTTTTCCTCATCTCCCTAGCAAGTTCCCTCTCTCCTTTTGCCCCCCATTTCTCTGTCACTGTCTTTCACTTTCTCCTCTTCAATGTGGTCCTGACTATTTTCTTCCACATCAAAGGTAGAAGTGGGTCACTTGATTAATTACCGTGCAGTAGAATCCTTTGCCTCCTTGACACACAAGCCAAGGGGACAAAGGGCCACTCTTTAGAAGCCTTGAGCTGTGTGGGTGCCGGGTGGGGGATTCACAAGTCTGAAAGAATGGAGCCTTCCCAGCAGGGATGTGAGGGTTCCTAGACCCTGTAGAAGAATAAAGTTGCCACTGCCGCCCATTGTGGTTGCGCCGTATTTGCATTTGAGGGGAGAGCACACAACTCCAGTTTTAAACCATATGGACTATATAGAAACTTGACTTAAACTTTAAAATGTTTTATGGGTGGAAATCAGTAGCACTTGGAAATGAAAGGAGGTTAAATCATGATGACTGACAGTTTAACTTACACACTCTCCGTTACAACACCACTCGCCCCATGTGGCTGGTTTCACTTAAATTAATTAAACTAACATAAAATTTAATACTCAGTTCTTCGGTCACATGTGTCAAATGTTCTATTGGACAGTGCAGGAATAAGACATTTCTGTTACTGAAGAAACTTCTACTGGACACCCCTGCTCTTAACTCTTCATTCTTTTAAGCCAGGTAGCTTAAAGGAGGTCTGGAGTGCTTCGCAATAGAAAGTTAAGAGGGATTCCAGAACTGGCTGGAAAAAAAGAAAACTTTTAACAGAATGACAAGGTAAAGTAAACTATTTAGAATTTAGTTGATCCAAATGAGATATTCTTTGGGAAGGTGTTTGAGAAGTTGAAGAAAAACTATGCAATACAAGTTGGAAGTATGACAGTTATTGAGATTATTCCGAAGAGAGGAAGAATTGGCAACTGAGGATGAAAACTCAGCTAATGTCCACTTGCATTCTCTGCTCAGCAGAGTTGGAATTTAAGGACAAGACCTTCCAAACCTTGGCTAGATCTTATTGCTACTTAGAATTTGTCAAGTAAGGAGCTGTGCCTTCTTTGTAAGACTAAAGGTTACGCTAAGGAAGTAAGATGTGCTTCAATTCCCAAAGGGTGAATATCATCTTCCCCCACATCCTAGCAGCAGTCCAGTGTCACTGAATGCCTTCAGGTGATGACAGTGATAATTAAAGGTCATCTTTGGACTAACCAATGGTCTTTGTAATTGGGAATAGATCCCACGAGAATGTATGTCATTTTCAAATTACTTCATGGTTCAAGCCTGATATGGACCTTTCAGAAAAGGCCATATAGAAAATATCCTCAGGCTACTCCACCCCAGTGTCATGATTGTAAAGACACAGACTAAGATAGTGGATTCAAGTCTCCTGGCTTGCATGAGACAGGTTTCTCCTGGGTTGGGTAGTAATGCCATGGATATCCAGCGTCCCTCAAAGTCAGAACATGGGGTTCTTAAGACAAAGCAGCTCTAGCCACTGGACTGTGACTTCCTAAATTCACTAACAATTCTGCCTGCTCTCCCCTCCCCCAGGCACTTTCATTTACCGACAAGCCCTTTGGCTCTGACCTCTTGAGGTTACAAAACCAAATGGGTAAGAGAGCTGGGAATAATCCACCAAACCTTCATCAAGTCCTAGGCTCAGGGTTTCCCAAGCATGATTGACTGTAGGTATTAGTGTCTGTGTGCTAGATCCGTCTCACTGGTTCCTAAGTGAAGTGTGTGAGAGAGAAGTCTGGGCATTGGATGTTCTGGTAAAGTCTTAGTTTCCGCAGTAAATGTTGAGGAGGTCTTACCGCCTTGTCTGATGATGAATGAAGTGTGTGATTAACCCAGAAGAAACTGAGGTTTCATCAGCACATGCATCGGCCTGATTCTTTATTGGTAGCAATTAGAACTTCACATAAACACGTTTATTACAAATCAACAGATATTCATTGAGTGCCTGCCCTCAGTAGATTCATGGTATAGGGAAGGAACTTACCACTTATTTGTCATGTTTTATACAGATTGATGATATGTTATGATTCATAAACTTTGGAAGTCTCAAACATTTTGTGTTGAATATTTTAAGAGTTTTGTTTCTATCATCAAATGTAAAAAATAGAGTGTGTGAAGGAGGATTGTGGTGGGAAGGTCCCTTCTTGTCTATGCCTTCTGGGTCTGGGATGAACTTTGGTAAAAATACGTAGTTTGAAGGATGAGTCTATGATGAGCAGAGTCTGAAAAGAAAAGACGGCTATTAATTACTAGGCTGCTGCTGCATTGATTAATTGTTTGTTGAAATAGGAAGGCCATGCCAGAGCTTCCTCTCGCATTCCTGGGATCTGAATTTACTTGTCTGGTGTCTGCCTTCAGAGCACAGTCGAAACTTGTTTGTCACTTGCCTTATATCTTCATCACCAACAATCTGTATAGTTGGGGGAAGAAGAGAGACTCACAGCCTCTTTTAGAGAGGCAAAGGATCTCCAAAGTCATCTGTCTTCACTTCTTCATGAACAAGTGAGAAATCTGAGGTTCAGAGAGGTGAAGCACCTGCCCCAAGGTGCACAGCTTGTTGGGTCGGAGGCTGAATGGCTGGAATCCTGGTTTCCTGCCTCTGTGAAGTGTGCTCTCTACCACATTGATTTGTCCTGTGTTTTAAAGTCTTCCCACTGCTGATCTATTAAGAAATGACTGATAACATTTTTAGGCAAACCTTTGGATACCTTTTCAGGTAAAATCAGAGTCATTTTTTAGAATCTGTGACAAAGATGATTCTAAATAGAGACCTCAAACTTCTGGATTCTGAGTAGTTTCTAAACATGACAGAATGAGATCTTTTAGCTTTCCCTCCTCAAAGGAAGACAATTCTATCAGTCACATATTTGGATAACATACAGTCTAAAAGGTCTGCATTCCAGAGCCAAACTACCTGGATTCATAATCCTGGCTTTGCCACTTAGAAGTTATGAGACTTTGGACAAACCACTTAACTGCTCCATGCCTTATTTACTCATCTGTAATTTGGGAGTGATAATAATACAGTATCTTCCTCAGTTGAATCAATATATTGTGAAGTACTTAGAGTGGTGTCTGGCGCATAGCAGGCATTATTTAGGCATTAGTTATTTTATTGTTATTTTTATTTTATTTATTTATTTCTTTAAGATAGAGTCTCAGTCTGTCACCCAGGCTGGAGTGCAGTGGTGCGATCTTGGTTCACTGCAACTTCCGCCTCCCAGGTTCAAGTGATTCTCCAGCTTCAGCCTCCCGAGTAGCTGGCATGACAGGCGTGCACCACCACACCCAGCTAATTTTTGTATTTTTGGTAGAGACAGGGTTTTGCCATGTTACCCAGGCTGGTCTCGAACTCCTGACCTCAAGTGATCCACCCCGCCTTGGACTCCCAAAGTGCTGGGATTACAGGCATGGGACACCTTGTCCAGTCACATTAGTTATTTTAATTATTTACTTGGTTAAATGCAGTAAACTGTTTTCCCTGTTTATTTTCTGTATCAGAATATCTTACTGGGAACAAAGGAAAAGCATAAGAAATCAAGGGGGTAATGTGATTTGATTGTGTGGGTTTCTTCTTCACCTTGAGAGACCAGAACATATCACCAGAGTATTCTACTGCAGCCCAAACCAGCGAGGTCACCTGATGCATCCAGCTGGTTTAGGAAGGAACCTGAGGCCCGGGGAAGGTCCCGTGATCTTGATTGTCAATGGTGGATGCCTGCTCTCCACCAGTGCCCCAGGCGCTCTTAGCATACACAGCACCTGAAAACAAGGCATGACTTGGACAAGGGGGAGAAGTCTCCACATTTAATGGATCCTGGGTAGAAATATGAATAATTTATTTCTGTTGTTGGAAAGCCTTTCTTCTAGTGTGTTCAAATGGAAGGTGAAAAATGGGCCTATGTGTTTTCTGAGTCACACTAGATTTCCTCTTATCCCCATTTCTGAGCCTGCTTAATGATTTGCAGGAGTAGTTTAATAGAGCCCTCACTGGTGGTGGTGGCAGTGCTAGAATTTCTGACTCAGGTCCCAGGAAGAATAAACACATATCCTCTTCAGTTGAGTGAAATCTCTTCACATCTTTTCAAGTTTGGCATCCACAAGTTGCAAACAGACTAAGATGCCTTTAGCTTTCTCAAGCGTCCAACTGACATCCAACAGGGCCAAGTTCTCTGCCAAGTTCTCAATGGGTCATGACCTCATTTTTCAAGATGGTAAGGATGAGCTGGGGAGATAATGAGATGACACATTTTAGTGATTAACTTCATTTAGATTTATATTATCCTTTTTTATTGTGAATTAATACATTCAGAAGATTATATGCCATACATGTGTAATTAAAAGACAAATAATAAAATGACCACCCATGTAACTACCACCCAACTTTTAAATTAGAACATGTTAATATAATTATATGGGCTAGACTGAAAGCTCTTTGAGAGGCTGTGTGTGAATAAATGTATATACATAGAATGTTTTAGTACTTAGGAAGTACTGTATATATAAAATGTATATATATAAAATATATACACATATATAAACATACATATACACATATATATTTATTTGTATATACAAAATCAATTGCTTAAAGCGGTTAAGCAATTTGACCAAGTTTACACACTCAGAAGAGGCAGATCTGGATTTGAAACCAGTCTTCTCAAAACTTGCAATCTCACTCTACTTTCTTGCCTAATCTTTTATAGCCCTTTGCTCTCCTCTACAACCTTTAGTGGAGTGCGGAGTGCATGACTGGCGTTCAGTCAGAACCAAAGGGAGGGTTGGCTCGTTGAGATTTAGAACACAGAGGATAAAGCAAGTTGAGAAGCAGTGCAGGAGCCCGCTCCTACTACAGAGCTGGCTAATTGTGCACACCTTTTCCCAATTCCTTGTTTAGTGCCATCACACTGGGTGCTCCACACTGGCTGTGGTGGGAATATTTACACCATGGAAACTGGCAAATGTGTCCAGTCATGGCTCCCTTTTCCCCTCTGTGGGGCTGTCGTAAAGTCTTTTGATGGTGTGTTGTGGCTGATCACAGGGAGGAACATCAGAAACATGTCTGTGAGGGACATTCACCTCTGCTGTATTCTTTACAAAAGTCCACAACCCTAATGGAATCATGAAAACACAACACACAGACCTAGACTGGGGAACTTTCTACAGGATGCCTGACAAGCCAAACTATCAAGTGCTAAAGCTGCAAGAGGCCTAAGAGATCACCTGATGCATCCTACTGTCTTCAAAAGTCTTGAACCAGTTTTTAAAAATTGGGATAGTTTATGTAAAAATCAGGATTTCTGCCTTCTCTTGAAGCTAGAAGATCTGGCAATACTAGTATTGAAATCACACCCAGCAAAAATTGGCTAGAACTGAGTGAGTTGCCCCCTTTTATTGGTGCCTGAATTCTCCAGTTTACAGTAGCTCCTATCTTTCACACAACTGTACTCAAATGCACCTAAGCCCGTCCAAACCCTCATATTCTGTTGCTTGTCTGGCTCTTCAAGGCAGTTAGGTTTATCTTTGTGGTCTCTACTAACTTAAATGTGCAGTAAGACTGGGGAGATAAGCCAGCAGCGCTGGAGTGCTGGGGGAAGTCTTTCTGGAGAGGTGCCTTTGCCTGGTGCCAAAGAGCAGCAGTTCTCAGTGTGGGACCACCAGCATCGGCATCACCTAGGA
The DNA here is from genome assembly GCF_000951045.1 of Mandrillus leucophaeus. Lineage (NCBI taxonomy): Eukaryota > Metazoa > Chordata > Mammalia > Primates > Cercopithecidae > Mandrillus > Mandrillus leucophaeus. Next base: position 1,165,851 of record NW_012107519.1, read on the forward strand.
ACTTGTTAGAAATGCACATGCTTGGCACTATCCCAGACCTACTGAACCAGATACTCTGGAGGTGGGGCCGGCAACCTATGGCTCAGCAAGCCCTGTGGGTGATTTGAATGTGTGCTAAAATTGGAGAACCACTGCATAGGCAGGCAGGTTTGAGATGGGCAGAGCCAGGTGGTCCAGGCAAGATGCCTCACTCTGGTAGTGGGGAGCCAGGAGTGGGCATGGACCATTTCATGGGTTTGCAAGTCAGTGTGCTGTGGGACAGAGCCTAGGGTCCATGTGAGTTTTCAAGTCTGTGGACCCTGGGCATATGCTGTATGGACGTGGGCTTTGCTTCCAACTGTTTCCGATGCCCTGTGTCAGAATGGGTAGGCGCCTGCCTGGGTTGAGGCCCAGGATTTCGTGCTTGTCCTCTTTGGTGCTTCCTTCAGCAGCTGCCCATCCTTGCACCATCAAAATCTCTGCAACGTGGATTTAGTGAGAAAAGAGAAAAGGGTCCAGTGTGGTTTCTTTTGATTGGCAGGTGATTAACCCCTTGGAGTCAGACCTTTGTCTGTGTGGCAGTACCCTGGGTCTGAGTTGAGTGAGAGGGTTATGTAACTATGAGAAAATGTCAACAGATTTAAAGTATATATCATATACATTCCTACCTTCTTACTCTATTTTTAAGGACCTAGATCAAGTTTTACCTCCTCCTGAGTCCCTGTCAGGACTGTCTCTCCACTCCCTGTGTGTAACTCCTTGATATTTGCACAATGTCTGGGCTTCTGCCATTGTGAACTGACCACTAGGGGTTCCCATCCGTATCCTCTTCCTCCTCCAGCTTCCCTCTTGACTCAATGCCTAACTCTTACTCATCTTTCAGGTCTCTGGTTAAACGTCACCATTTCTAGAAGCCCTTGCTGACCACACAGGGAATGGGACAGTTTCTTAGATCTGCTGGCATTGCCTGATTACTCTGGACTGGAATTGTCACATTGATCACTGTTCCACCATTTAGCACAGTGTGGCGCACATAGGTGGTGCTCAGTCAACACTCACTTCATGAACAATTTACCTGCAAACACACAGTGCACAGCATTGCCTAGTGGTTAAGCACCCTGGCTCTGGAATAATCAGCCTGTGTCTGAATCCTGGCTCCACCTAACTGGTAGTGTGGACAAAGCACTTAACATCTCTGCACTTTCTCTCATTGCTAGTACTGACTACAGGGTGTTTCATGGTGACCAAATGAGCTAAAATATTTAAAGCATGTAAAGAAATCTCCAGCAAACAGTAAATGCTCAATAACTATTAGTAGTCAACAGGCTTTTGGTGATGATTTATTGAACGAGACTGATGACTATTCTCAGCCTGTATCTGACCTGAAGAAATTCTATTTACTTAAATGGAAATATTTGTGAGACCTGACCCCAAAAACGGGATGGAGGTATGCCTACCTGCTTGACAAGTGGTGCCTTTATTTTATTTTATTTTATTGAGATGGAGACTCGCTCAGTCACCCAGGCTGGAGTGCAGTGGTGTGATCTTGGCTCACTGCAATCTCTGCCTCCCAGTTTCAAGAGACTCTCGTCCCTCAGCCTCCCAAGCAGCTGGGATTACAGGCATGAACCACTACGCCCAGCTAATTTTTGTATTTTTAGTAGAGATGGGGTTTCACCATGTTGCCCAGGCTGGTCTCGAACTCCTGACCTCAGGTGATCCACCTGCCTCGGCCTCCCAAAATGCTGGGATTACAGGTGTGAGCCACGGTGCCCAGACAAGTGGTGCCTTTACTGCTTTCTTTTTTCTTCTTTTTCCAGGGTAGCAACAAGTTGGGACTGATCAGGCTCACCAGACTTATTTGGGGTAGATGCATTCTAAGAGATAAACCCAAAGTTCAGAGGCGTTTCTGCTGTTTAGACTGACTCCATAAGTATTTCTTCCAAACAGCTTAAAGGTGTTAAATCTATTTGCTTGCTAGAGACACATGTATGTGACTGCAAGCCTATTTGTATCTGGGGAAGAGATTCTGAATGCGATCCAGTTCCTGTGCATTTTACCTATTTTATCTTGAGTTGGCTGCCTTCTGCCACAGAGTTGTAATTAATATTGTTGTAGAACAGGAGGCTCATTAAATCGCCTCATTATGACTGTTCAGGTTCTGGGGTTTGGGTGAAAAGGATTTCCCTATTATCAGTGCCTGACATATATTCCTAATCAAGCAGGCCAATTCTCTTCTGTCAAGGACTGTCTTCCAAATGGAGATGGTATTTATTCTGACTTGTACTATTAGTGTGAAAAATGTTGGCTCTGCTGACAGACATACAGGTCCCTGTCACAGGTCAGGGCTTTTATTTCACAGACATGCAGAATGTAGGAATTTATAAGACACCATGCTCTTAGAGGCTGGCCTGTCAGTTGGGTTCATTCTTAAGTCTTTGGCGGAGGGAGAATTTTTGAAAAGGAAAATAAACATGATTATAAATTTTTGGAATCTTTGTGTCAGAAGAGACTTTAGTAGCTATTTAACCTTCCACTCAACAGATGAGTTTTCTCTTACCGATTATGATTCCTGATATTCAATCTTTGCTTGATGGCTTCTTTGACAAAGAGCTCACTACCTCTAGTGTGGCCATTTCAGACAGATCTAAGGAAAATCCTTGGCAATGTTGACTTGTAATTTGTCTTTCTCTTACTAGCCCATTGTCCATCCTCTTACTAACCCATTGTCCCTAGCTCTGCCATCCAAAGCTGCACAAAATAAGTCTGGTCACTATTCCTTTAGAAAGCACTTTGAGCGTTTGAGATAGTTCCCTCCTTCCCTTCTAATCTCTTCTTTAGATTAAATGTCTTCTCTTTATAGTCAGATCCTTCATCCTGCTGTTCACTGATGCAAAATGAGATACCTTTAACCCTCCTAAGATGTAGTATGCAGAAGTGAATAAACCTTGCATGTGTGGTTAGTTCACCTGAGGGCCCAGGGAGGGGCTTCTGGAATTTTCCTTGAAGGACAGTGTCACATGGTATTTTTGCCAGGTGTTGAGAAGTGTGGTTCTCTCTTCCTCAGGACCTTTTACTGCAGGGACCTGTACCTTACTGCAATCACACCTGCTCACTGCATGGTCGCTGGGAATACACCACTGAAGTGGGCTTATGCTTAGGGCCTTTGGAGTCAGGCTACCGGCGTACAAAGTCCCGCTCTGCTGCTTGCAATTTGGTGTGATGTTGGGCAAGTTGTTCAACTTCTCTGAGCCTTGTTTGGGATGATAATAAGGTTTACCTTAGAAGCTGTTATGAGAATTCTTAAGATCATGCACGTAATGGTTTAGCAGAACTCCTGAGAAATACTTAATGAAATGCTAATAATTATTAATAACAACTAAACACCAATTATCTATACCCCACCGCTTCCCTTATCCTGAGCTTTGAGTCTTTGAATTTTGACCTTTAGCAGGTAATTCCAAACCTGAGAAAGATGGGGGGGTAGGCAATTTATAATTCCAAATGAATTTGTCTTTCACTTGAGTTCTTTTTTTATGTCCAATTTCAATACACTCATCGAGAACCTTTTCCATCCAGAATGCTTTTTATATAATATCTCATTTCATGTGAGAGAGAGAGAAAAAGAGAGTCCATGAACTCTATGTTCTTTCAAACGCTTTAGCGAATGATCTTTCTCTCTCTCTCTCTCTTTCCTGTCCTGGGTTCTTCCTTCAAATGAACTCTTACTCAGAACCCCAGTGTGTAAGACAGATAACAGCTGAGCAGGTCCCTCTGGCAGTTCTCATCTTCTCTCCTTGGCAGAAGCAGCCTAATTGTTTGGGAAACCCCTGGAGGTTATCTGTGGAACCCCAGGATTCTGAGGTGCATGTTTGAAAGCCACTGCATGAACCAGTTCCACATCCAAGTTTCTGAAATCTGGCCCTAATCCTTTCATTTGCCTGATTTCTTCCTGTGGGGTTGTCTCACCTCCACCTTAGGTCAGAGGTCCCCACTCTCCTAACACACATTACTCCCTGACCCGACTGCTGTGAAGCTCTTCCCAGCTCTGACCTCCAAGTAATTTTTAATTTTGTTTTCTTCTCTTGACCTCTGTGTCCTGGCCCCACTGAGAGCTCTGACAGCTATTCTCACCCTGTCTTAAAGAGGGTCTCCAGGATTTAGGGGTGGAGTAGTGGAGGAGTGATGGGGTAGGACAAGAGGCAAGTGAAAGCCACACTTGGAGGGGGCTCTGGCAGGGGAGAATGGAGAAGGGACAGATGAGCCTCAAAACTGAAGAAGTAGTCATTCAAGTGACAAACCTTTTACAAATCCGAATCTCTTTGACCTTTCTGCAGTATTCATTCATTCATACAAGCAAGCATTCATTCATTCAACAAGTGTTCACTGAAGTGTACCTGTTGTGTGGCATCTTGTACCATTCTATTCTATGCACTGGGGCTCCAGGAGGGAAGACATCATAGCCCTGGCCTTGAAGAAATTCACAATCCAGTGGAGGAAACTAAGTAAACTTCGGTGATCCCCAGACACCCTCCTGGGGGTCCTTGATCGCTTGTTCATTGGCTTGAGGGCTATGCCAAAACATTCGTCATTTTTCTATTCTAACTTCCTCCTAGATCTTAGCTCATGTGATACAATCTTCAATTTCCAGGACCTGGCAAGTATAAGGAGAAAAAAAGAAAAACCTCTATACTCATAATGCAATTTTTAAATTAAATACATTGCACCCTTGTGCCCGGATGGATCTTCACAAAGTTCCACCTTGTCACGGCATTCCTTTATTAAAAGACTTTCAAGGAGGCCCTGAATTCTTAGCCCCCTTTCAGAACTCCCCAGTACTCAGCAAGCTCTTCCTCTTCTGAACTCCTGGCCATTACTGCAGATGCTGATGGTGAAGCAATACATCTGTTCTGCCTTGTGATGTTGCTTATATTGTTGTCATGGTTATCAGTGAACTCTTACTACTTAGCTTCTCATGTATTTAGGCCATGTCTTCCTAATTACTTAAATGGTTTACTCAAAACTTTATTACACAAGTACTACATAAATATATTCTGTTTTTTTATAGAAAAAGTAAATATAGAGAAAAGCAAAAGCCTCTTTGAGCTAGGTTCATCCCTTTTTCATTTCTGCCCCAGAGAGAGAGATGGTATGTGTCTTTCTGTGCCATTTAAAAAAACACCCTTTTATATGCAAATATATTATGTATTCACAAGATACATAGAGTGTTACTTTCCTTATGTGTGTGTTTGCATAAATGACATTGTATGATATGCATCATTCTGTGATATTTTTCACTCAATATATTTTTGAAATCTACCAACATTGACATATATAAACCCTAGTTAGTTCTGTTAAATTGCTCTACTGTACATTCTATGCTGGTTGCAGTGGTTCACGCCTGTAATCCCAGCACTTTGTGAGGCAAAGGAGGGCAGATCGCTTGAACTCAGGAGTTCAAGACCAGCCTGGGCAACATGGCGAAACCCTGTCTTCATGAAAAATTAAAACAAAAAAATTAGCCAGGCATGATGGCGCATGCCCATAGTTCCAGCTCCTTCAGAGGCTGAGGTGGGAGGGTCCCTTGAGCCCGGGAGGTTGAGGCTATAGTGAGCCATGATCACACCACTGCACTCCAGACTGGGCAACATATCAAGACCCTATCTCAAAAGGGTTGGGGCCGAGGCTGTGATGTCTTCTCTCAAAAAAAATTGCTCCACTGTGTTCTATGGAACCAGTGTACAGCATTTTGTTTTTCCCTTCTCGTGTTGGACTTTTAAGTTGCTTCCAATTTTTTCTTGTAAACAGTGCTCAGCGAACATCCCTTAAATATGTCAAATTCCTTTTAAATCCTGTGGGGGCAGGAACAGTGAATTCTGTTTCTTGAATTCTCAATTATCCTTAGTACAAATCTTTGCTTATGGTAGATGATCAATCTATTAATTAACATATCCATTGTGCAACATAGGTATATGTAAACCAGTACACAAAGTTATGTTCTGAAGTGATGCTCTGGAAGTACACATTCAAAGCTGACAGTTTTCTGAGTAGTCAGATCCAATCCATTTGATATCTGGGAATTGGATCTACTCTGTCTTCTGTGGCAGAAGTAGTAGGGATCTTTCCTCTGGAAGGAGAAGAGATACCCCACAGAGACTCTTAGGGAGACAAAAGCAGATCACGTCCCCAGAGGGACCACTTGCCAGTGGGCATATTTGCTCATTTTTCTGTTGTTCTTCCTCCCCCATACCCTAATCCCCTTTTGTTTTTTCTGATGAGGACTTTGGAGCTCATTTTTGGAGCACTGAATGCCTTAACCAACCACTGTAGCCCAAATCCCTCATTCTAACCAGGGCAGAAGTCTAGGGGCAGGGATGGTAACAAGGCTTTGGCTCACATTTTGAATTGTGTGTTCATCAGCAATTAAACAGGGAGAGACCAAGCTGGGAGGGTCTGGGACACCGTTGCTGGTGTTTCCCCCTTTCCTTTCTCTGTTATGTCAGTTCAGCAGGTATTTGTGGATCACAGGTGAATCAGAGATGAGTCTCTTGCCTCAAGAAACTTGTGTCTACTAGAACTAGAAAAGGTCAGGAAAGGGACAGAACTCCCAAAATGGAGTTTTGTGAGCAGAGAAACACCAAGGAATGCAGGGTTGCAGAAAGGAGCATGCGCCTTTCAGGAGAGGAAAGCTTCATTCAGGAGCTGGTCTTGTTTTTGAGCCTTGCAGTGAGACCTGGAGTAGTAGGAAGAGATGGTGGTGGGAGCAAGGCCTGCAGAGGGCTTCAGAGGAAGCTGACGAGAAAAGGGATGTATCTGGGACATCAGGAAACAGTCTAATTGGGATCCTCCAGGAGAAGAGGTGAGAAGTCTAGAAGGCAAGTGTGAAGGAGGAATGGGTAGTAGAGGCTGCATGTTCTATCCCTGAATCCCTAACACATTTTTGGCCCTCAAAACATTTTTTATAAATGCAGACTTAGTTTTATTTTTTTTGCTTCTCTTACTAAGGCTTAACATACATATAGTAAAGTCCACAAGTCTTTCTTTTCTTTTCTTTCTTTTGTTTTGTTTTGTTTTGTTTTGTTTTCTTTTCTTCTAAGAGATGGGGTCTCCCTCTGTCACCCAGGCTGGAGTGCAGCGGCGCAATCATAGCTCACTGCAGCCTCAAACTTCTGGGCTGGAGGGCTTCTCCCGCCTCAGCCTCCCACGTAGCTGAGACTACAGGTGCACACCATCATGCTTGGCTAATTTTTAACTTTTTTTTTTTCTTTTTTTTTTGATAGAGACAGGGTCTTGCTATGTTGTTCAGGCTGGTCTTGAACTCCTGGCTTCAAGTCATCCTCTTGCCACAGATGCCTGAGTTGCTGGGATTATAGGTGTGAGCCACTGAGGCCAGCCTAAAGCACACAAACCTGAAGTGGAAGTCTCAATGAATTTTTATAAATGTAACATAAGTAGTAATATGCAGCTTGACGAGACAAAAACACAGAGCGTTTCAAACACCCCAGAAGGCTCCCTCATGCTCCATCCAAGGCAATAGTCACCATACGCACAAGTGCCGCTCTTCTGATTCCTGTCACCTAGATTAGTTTGTTATTAAACTGCAGTAAATGGATTGCTGTGGCATGTACTTTAGGACATTCCTTCAGCAGCGCTGTACAGAAAGTACAATGAGGAAAGCAGGAGATTCTTGCAAGAACAAGTGAGGAGATTATTGCAAAAGTAAGTGAGGAAAAGAGATTTTTGCAAGAGCCTCAGTGATATGTATTTCATTTCAAGGACTTTGAGCCAGAGTGGTGGCCATGAGAATGAGAAGGAGGCCACAGTTGCTCTGGATGGCAGGGACACCTAGGTCCTCAGAGATAAAACTAAGGAAACCAGGGTGTATGCAGTCTGTGCACCGCCTTCCAGGGCTCCAGCCTGCTCCCGGGCAGCATACGGTCATGACAACCAGGTGTCTCCCAGACCACCTGGTACAGAATAAGCTCTCAGATGCACAGGAGGAAGCAGGACCCTCGGCTACAGGGCCACAACAGCTTCTACCACATTCCTCAGCGCTGTTCTCTAGAAGCTAATCTTCATTCACCAGTCGCTCCAGCAATTCTGAGAATGGAGACGCCCCAACCCTTCTGCAGCTGTAGGGATGTCCAGAGGTTTCAGGCACACGGTGCCTCTACAGGTTCCAGGTGATGGAGGAGTCAGATGGGGTGAAGGAGTAAACCAGAATGAATCAGGACCACTGAAGTCTGCCTGCCCTGCTGTCATTACTAAGAGCACACCACTGAAGTGGACACTGGGGGTCTGGCAGATTACTCCCCACAACCCCCAGGGAAAAAGCAATTCCGGAAAGCAATTGACAGAGCCATTCCGAGAGACTAGGACAAATTATTCCTAATCCCAGAGTTTCCACCCGGGTGAGGTCAAGGTTAAGTAGAAATCAGTAGTAGGGGGATAACCTTGAAAGGGAAGAAGAGAAGAGACCCAATGCTGTCTGGGGAGGGGCTGGGGGAGTCAGGGAGAAATATGGGAGTGAGGGAGATGCTGGAGGTAGCCATCCAGCCCCTTGCCCTAGTTTTTATTCATTGGGTGCTGATTATATAGACGAATCCCAAGCCTTTGGGGGTACCACTGACTTCCTCCACCCCATTCCCTTAGAAATAGCTGCCTAGGGACCCAGGTGTGATCACCAAATTAATCCCCCTGTTATTTTCCTGTCTTGGAAGCAATTCGAGCTTCTTGCTCCTTCATGTCACATTGCAACTTTGTTAAGTGTTGAATCTTTAATTCTCTACATAAATCAGAGTCCTTTGTTGGAACAGGTGTGAGAAGAGCGATTCCAAAATCAAGTAAACAATGAAGAAACCTCCCTTTCCTCATTCATGGGCTGCCAGCATGTGCAGGAGGTGGGGCAGTGGTTGGGGTGGGGACAGGGTGAGGTGGGGGTGGGGGTGGCCCAGGAGGGAGAGTCCAACAGTCCCTCCCCTCCTGGAGCTCACCTTCCAGCTGGGGAGAGATGTAAACAAATGATTATCTGGAAGAGTAATAAATAGAGTGATGCAGGTGCAGTGGAAACCCTGGAGAGAGAGGGATTGATTTTGCAGAGGCAGCTGCAGAGGAGACACTGGAGCTGGGTCTTCTGGAATGAGTAGAAGTTCTCCCAAAGGGCATTCTAGGCAAAAGAAACCATGTGAGGCAAAAGGCAGGAGAGTGTGAGGAATGGCAAATCTAGAGTGGGGATGGATGCGGTGAAGGAGAATAGGAGGCCACAGAGAAACGAGAACTAAAGCGAGTTGGAAACCTGCAATGCCTCTGGTTTGTTTCCCAGCTCTGGGAGAGGGGAACATATCAAAGGTGTTTGTAGTTGGTAACAGGAGCCTCTGTGTGTGTAGAAGAGGCAACAGTCCAGGCAGGGTGGTGGGAGATCGTAGGCTAATTGGGCCTGCTCCTGGCAAAAGTGCAAACAGTTCGTGTCCCTTCCATTACTCTCTGGACTCCCTGCCCCCTCTGTTTTCCCTCTCCAGGTATCTTCATGCCTTTCCTCCTCCCGCTCATTACAAACCCCAACCACTGTGTCTGTTTGTGCCAAGCCAGGAGAGGTGATGGAGTTGCCTGCACTTGCCAGCCATGTACCAGGTGCCATGCTAAGCTGGTTGTTCTCTTACCACTTTTAATTCTTACAAGACCTCTGTGATGTTGGGAACTCATACTTATTTTACAGATAGACACTGCGGCTCAGAAATGTGCAGTAACATGCTCCAATTTGCACAGCCAGGCAAACCACAGTGGGAGCTGTGGTTCAGGCCCAAATTGTTCTGATTCTGGAGTCCTGGATCTTAACCCTCACACTGAGTTACTGTCCCCAACAGCATTGTGCCACCCAATCACATATCTGCGGTAACAAAGTCCTCAATACCTCAAGCAGTAAATGAGACAGGGAGGCTGCAGGGGAAGGGGAAGGAAGATGGACATTCTCGGCAGGAGACCATCCATTCCTCACACAGGACTGGCCCAGGGCAGACTCAGGAGGGACAGTGCCATTTAGGGGCCCATGAAATGTTTTGATTCCTTTTTAAATTAAAAGAAAAAAATGTACTTTCAGGACAAAAAATGTTGTTCCTCTATAATATGAACATATATATACTTTAGGGAGGAAACATTCTCTAAGAAAAGTGCCCAGGGCCCATGAGAGTCATTACGTGGTCCTGGCCTGCTTTTTCCCCTCTTCCTTCTGCCTTGTGCCACATTCATTGATACCATGAGTTCACTCTTCCTTCTGTACATGAACCGTCTTCCCTTTCCCTCTGTGATGCTCAGCTCAGGCCATTCTGAGACCATTACAGTAGCCTCTTATCTGGTGGCCCTGCCTTCACTTTCTCTCTCTTTTTCCAGCCTTCTCCCAGCTTGCAGTGTTCTTTGATCTGTTCTTATTCTATATTTTTACAATATTATATTTATTCTCATGATTGTGTGTGTGTCCCATGTTAAGTCAGAGAGTTTGGAGTTGTCAGTGTTCCTTCATGGTAAAGACCACCCACTTTAAAAAAAAATAAAATATTAAAATCGATAGGATATACATGACATGAAGTTTATCATTGTAACCATGCTGAATGGTTAAATGGTATTAAGTAAATTTCTAATGTTGTATAACCATCACCACTATCTGTTTTCAAAATTTTTTCATCACTGGAAACTGAAACTCTGTGGCCGTTAAATAATAAGCCTGCATTGTCCCTTCCCCCAGCCCCTGATAACTAACATTCTACTTTCTGTCTCTAGGAACTTGCCTATTCTAGGTGCCTCATGTAAGTGGACTCATATAGTACTTGTCCTTTTGTGACTGGCTTATTTCACTTCACATAATGTCTTTGAGGTTCATCCATGTTGTTGTGTGTGCCAGGACTTCATTTCTTTTGTGCCTGAATGATACTCTGTCACATGTGTATGACATGTATCCAGTCATCAGTCTACAGACACTTGGGCTGTTTCCCCCATTTTGTTATTGTGAATCATGCCAGTGTGAACATTGGTGTACAAGTATCTGAGTGGCTGCTTTTAATTCTTTTGGGTCCATACCTAGAAGTGGAATTGCTAGGTGATAAGGTATTTTGTTCAATTTTTTAAGGAACCACCAAACGGCAAACTCACTTTTTCCATGTGTGATGGACAAAGCTGCCCTAGAGTCTGCTTCCAAAGCCTGGCTCTGAGATTCAATTACTGTAAACAGTTGTCAAAACGTACTGCACCATGCATGTTAAAACTGAATTTCACTCTATTACGACTCAGTGAACTAGACTTTTACAACATAGGTTTCTTTTCTGGGAGGAGGGATTCCTAAGGAGAGGCTTGAGATGGATACAGCAAAGGGGGAATTGTGGAAAGTGTGAGAATTTCTGAAGGGAGGGGGAGAAGAAATGAATGACCAACCTCACAATCTTGCTTAGATAAACCTAGCTGCGTATTATAATTGTTAGCTCTGGTGAGCATAGTTTGTGCAATTGAATTGTCATTCTGCTTTTTGTTTGTTTTTGATTCAGCAACATGCATTTATCATGGGCCTTCTGTGTGGCATTTAACAGCCCCCTTTGTCTCAAGTTACACACATAGAATGAAAATGTTAATAAAAAATAAGTCGTCACTTTAAAATATGCAAGTAAATGGAAAGACAGTCCATGTTCATGAATTGGGAAGAGTTAATATTGTTAAGATGTCAGTGCTACCCAAAGCAATCTGCAGATTCAATGCAATCTCTGTCAAAATCCTAATGATTATTTTTGCAGAAATAGAAAAATTCCTCCTTAAATTCATATGGAATCTCAGGGACCTCAAATAGCCAAAACAATTTTGAAGACGAAGAGTAAAATTGGAGGTCTCACATTTTTTGAATTCAAAACTATAGTAGAACATGGGCCAGGCATGGTGGCTCATGCCTGTAATCCCAGGACTTTGGGGGGCCAATGTGGGTGGATTATCTGAGGTCAGGAGTTCAAGACCAGCCTGGGCAACACGGTGAAACCCCATCTCTACTAAAAATACAAAATTAGCTGGGTGTGGTGGTGTGGACTTGTAGTCTTAGCTACTCGGGGGGCTGAAGTGGGAGAATTACTTGAGCCTGTGGGGCGGAGGCTGCAGTGAGCCAAGATTGCGCCACTGCACTCCAGCCTGTGCGACAGAGTGAGACTCTGTCTCAAAAACAAAGAAACAAACAAAACTTTGTAGAACAAAGCTACAGTAATCAAAACTTACTGCAAAGCTACTGTAATCAAAACAGTGTGGAACTGGCATAAAGACAGATGTATAGACCAATAGAATAGGATAGAAAGGCCATAAATAAACCCTTGCATATATGAATAAATTATTTTCAGCAAGGATGCCATAGCCATTCAATAGGGAAAGGATAGTATTTTCAACAAATGATGTTGGGAAAACTGGATAACCCACATGCAAAAAGAACAAAGTTGGATCTTTGCCTTACACTGGGTACAAGAATTAACTCAAAGTGGATCAAAGACCTAAATGTAAGAGCTAAAACTATAGCTCTTAGAAGAAACATAAAGTTTCATGACATTGGATTTGGCAATGACTTCTTAGATATGACACCAAAGGCATAGGTAAAAAAAGAAAAAATAGATAAGTTAGACTTCATCAAAATAAAAAACTTTTGTGCATCAGTTAACCCAACTGTCCATCAATGAATGAATGAATAAAGAAAATGTGGTCTATATACATAATGAAATACTATTCAGCCATAAAAACGAATGAAATCAAGTCATTTGCAGCAACATGGATGGAAATAGAGGCCATTATGTTAAGTAAAATAAGCCAGAAACAGAAAGACAAATATCACATGTTCTCATTCATGTGTGGGTGCTGAAAAAGTTGATCTCATGGAGATAGACAGTAGAATAATAGATACCAGAGGCTGTGAAGGGTGTGTGGGTTGGGGAAGAGATGAAGAGAGGTTACTTAACATACAGTTAGAAGGAATAAGTTCTAATGTTTGATAGTAGAATAGGGTGACTATAGTTAACAATAATGTATTGCATATTTCAAAATAGCTAGAAGAGAAGACTTGAAATGTTGACTTGATCATTACACACTCTGTACATGTAACAAAATATCACATGTACCTCAAAATATATATATAAATATTATGTGTCAATAAAAAATACATATAAGGCAAATCTAAGCAAAAAATCCCCGACCAAACAAAAAACATTTGTGCATCAAAGGACACTATCAACAGAGTGAAAAGGTAATCCATAGAATGGGAAAAAATATTTACAAATCAATACCTAATAGGGATTGATATCCAGAATATACAAAGAACTCTTACAACTCAGTAACAATAAAACAACCTAATTAAAATTGGGCAAAGGACTTGAATAGACATTTCTCCAAAGAAGACATACACATGGCTACTAAGCACATGAAAAAATGCTTAAAATCACTCATTAGGGAAATGCAAATCAAAACTGTAATAAGACACTACTTCACTCCCATTAGGATGACAATACCAAGAGAAAAAAAAAAAACAGAAAATAACAAGTGTTATTGAAGATGTGGAGAAACTGGAACCCTTGTACATTGCTAATGGGAAGGTAAAATGGTGCAGCCACTGTGGAAAATGGTATGAGGAGTCCTCAAAAGATTAGACATAAAATTATCATACGATTCAGCAATTCCACTTTTTGGTATAGACCAAAGTAAAAGCAGGGACTCAAGCAGATATTTGTACACCGATGTTCATGGCAGTATTGTTAACCAAGCAGTAGAAACACCCCAAGTGTTATAAACAGATGAACAAATTGTGGCATATACGTACAATTGGATATTATTCGGTCTTACGAAGGAAACAATTCTGATGCATGCTACAACATGAATAAATGTTGAAGATATTATGCTGAGTGAAATAAGCCACAAAGGGACAAAAATTGTATTTCATATACACTTATATGAAGGATTTAGAGTAGTGAAATTCAGTGACAGAAAGTGGAATGGTAGTTGTCAGGGGCTTGGGAAGCAGAGAATGGGGAGTTTCAGTTGACAAAGATGACAAAGCTCTGGAGGTGAATGGTAGTGATGGTGACACAACCATGTGAATGTACGTAATGCTAGTGAATTGTACACTTAAAAATGGTTGATGACGGGGCATGGTGGCTCACGCCTGTAATCCCGGCACTTTGGGAGGCTGAGGCAGGTGAATCACGAGATCAGGAGTTTGAGGCCAGCCTGGCCAACATGTGAAACCCTGTCTCTACTAAAAATACAAAAATTAGCTGGGTGTGGTGGCTCGCACCTGTAATCCCAGCTGCTCAGGAGGCTGAGGCAGAAGAATCTCGTGAACCCAGGGGCAGAGGTTACAGTGAGCCAAGATCTTGCCCTCGCACTCTAGCCTGGGTGACAGAGGGAGACTCCATCTCAACAAAAAGGAAAAAAAAATGATTAATATGGTAAACTTTATGTTATGTATGTTTTAACACACACACACACACACGCCTGAAAACAATACTACTCCTCCACTCTTGATTTTTTTTTTTTTTGGAGATGGAGTCTTATTCTTGTCACCCAGGCTGAAGTGCAGTAGTACGATCTCAACTCACTGCAACTTCCAACACCCAGGTTCAAGCTTCGAGCGGCTGGGATTACAGGCGTTCACCACCACACCTGGCTATTGTTTGTACTTTTAGTAGAGACGGGGTTTCACCTTGTTGGCCAGGCTGGTCTCAAACTCCTGACCTCAGGTGATCCACCCACCTCAGCCTCCCAAAGTGTTGGGATTACAGGTGTGAGCCACCGCGCCCGGCCCAGGAATCTCTTTAAACCTTCAACCCAAACTCTCTGACATCTGGCTTCTGCTCTCCTTCCCAGGACTATGTTAACTTCTAATATAATCTCCCACCCAAACCTCTGGCTACATTGTTTAATTCATTCTCATATTTCCCGCATCTGTCCTCCTTTGCTCTTCTGCATTTCCTAAAATTGTTCCTGTTACCTGGAATGACCTTCCCTCTTCTCCATCTCCACCTTTAAAATCCTACCTATTCTTCAAGAGTAAACGTTACTTCCTTCAGGAATCCAGTCCTCACCTCGGTACCTCTGTTTCGATACTTTTCACTATGGGCTTTGTCTTAGAGTGATACTTTCACATTTTTATCTCCCTTAATAATAAATTGGAAGCACTCTCAATTATATATATATATATTTAAACCAGCCACAGAATTTAGCTTGTAGTAATAAAAAAAAAAAAGTTTATCAAATGAATTAAGCTTTCTTCACAAAAGCAGTTCCCACTGGGAAAACTGAGAAAACTTTGGTCCATTTTGATCTTCGACCAAGAATTTCAAAGAGAATTGAAAACTTTAGATAAAACTTGCAATTTACTATGCCAACATTTTATCTGTCCCAGCTGCCATGGGTGAACAAAATGACACTCAATCAGGAAAATTTGTCTGCAGATGCATTTCTTAAGGTTGTTTTTTTTTTTTTCTTGAACTGAGATGGAAGTGTCATGTGATGTAATGTGTAATGAGCAGTTCTTCTGAAAACTATATTTTGATTATTCATAACTACTTTAGACGTACTAGGTAAACCCCCCTGAAAGCCGATGCAGAATGTGTGCAGATGGGAAAGCAGTTAGTCATTTGCTTACTGCTCGGCTTTGAAAGCGATGCCTCTGCTCACGCAAAGGATCAGTTTAATAAATTCAACTCCAGGCAGTCAGGTGTGATGGGGGTCGTTATGTAAGATAGAAGCTGAATATTCAGAGCTCAGATCATGGGGAAGCAGGCCTCAGGTCTTCTCATGTGAAATAGATGTCTTTTGTAAGAACATTTTCCAGAAACAAAATTAGGAAAAAGTACTTTTGAAAGAGTGAATTAGGAAGCAGCTATTAACTCCTAGAAAGCAGTGACTTGGAGGGGCAGGGAGGCCAACATGATCCTGGGGAATAGCTAATAGTTGGAGCCTGGGTAACCACCAATTACTACTTAACTGAATTCTCTATCAAGTCCAGCCTTCCAAGAGGTATTGTTTTAGGATGAACTTAAGTGGAAACAGTGCCCTAGAAGAAAAAACATTAGAATTAGTGCAAAGCAAAATATATTTTTTAAAAATGACTGAAATGCAACATAGGTACAGAAAAGTGCACAAAACACACACATTATAAAATTAACACACCTGTGTGAGCAGCACTCAGCTCAAGAAGACAGTGTTACCAGCACCCTGCAGCCCTCTCATGCCTCCTCCCTCCTTGCCAAACCTAATCTCTCTCCTCACTTCTGACAGCATATTTTGAACTTTATATAAAGTATGTAAAAATATTAAAAATTAAATTAAGTTCAATGTGAATAATAAGAACATTTTCACATGTGCCCATCCACCAGTCATTTTGAGGGAGGAGACTGAGAAGAGAAGCAGAGAGATGACTACCACATCTCTACAGGCTCACCAGTGATGCTATTGTTGGGATGTTAGTAAGTGTTAGTGATTACACCAGCATAAGCCACCAAATCTATTAATTTTTTTGAGTTGGTGGATGAATCACTTACTCCTTCCTTTCAGGCTGACAAAGCAGAATGCTGAAGTCCCCTTCGGGTTTAGCATGTGGATGCCAAAACCTAGCAGATTCTGGAGCTTTGAAATACTGCCAACAAGATAGGCTGTAAGGAGCTAATTCAGTTTGATGGGTCCAATCAGAGCATCCTTCCAAATGCATAAAGTCCACGTGTTTACAGAACTAGAGGGACCCATGAAGGAGGCAGGGGTTAACATCTGAGCAAATAGGGGATCTGTTAGCAGAAGTGGGGAAAGATGGCAACTGGGGAGGAACCAACAGTGTCTGCCATAGTATCATTGTCATGACTATCATCACATGAGCACAATGACAACAGAGAGCCCACAAAAGGACATCCTCTGTTTATTTCAGTTCTCTCCCAACTCCAGGGTGGGGTAGGTGTGCATTAGTTTCTTAAAGCTGCTGCGACAAAGTGTCACATATTGGGAGGCTAGAAGTCCAAAGTCAAGATGTCTCAGGGCCTTCCTTGTAGGGGAGACACCTTCCTTGTAGGGGAGGCACTTTCCTTGCCTCTTCCTAGCCTTTTTTGGCTTGCGGCTGCAGCATCTCAATGCCTCGCGTGACATCTTTCCTCATGTGTCTGCCTGCTCCATATCCCTTCTCCTCTTCTTATAAGGACACCAATCATTGCATTAAGGGATGTCTTAGTCCAGTAGAACGTCATCTCATCTTAACTGTACTAATTACATCCACAACGACCTATCTTCAAATAAAGTCACATTCTGAGGAGTTAGGACTTCAAACAGGGGATCATGGGAGGCTTTTCCTCCATCCCAGCTTCGGGGGCTACAGAGTTAGAACTGGAAACTGGCCTCGAACAAATACTTGTTTTTAACCTCCAGGCTTTGAAATTTCACTCAAAAGTTTATAAGAGGTAGCTGGGCGTGGTGGCTCACACCTGTAATCCCAGCACTTGGGAGGCCAAGGCAGATGGATCACCTGAGGTCAGTAGTTTGAGACCAGCCTGACCAACATGGTGAAACCCTGTCTCTACTAAAAATACGAAAATTAGCTGGGCATGGTGGCACACACCTGTAATCCCAGATGCTTGGGAGGCTGAGGCAGGAAAATCTCTTGAACCTGGGAGGTGGAGGTTGCAGTGAGCCAAGATTGTGCCATTGCACTCCAGCAGCCTAGGCAACAAGCGAGGCTCCATCTAAAAAAAAAAAAAATGTTTATAAGAGGCATAATTAGGAGCAGCAAGAAAGCAGTGTGGTTAAAATATAAAGCTCTCTTGGTTGGGAGCCATCTCAGAGCTGGGTGGGAATCCAGTTTTGATGTTAACTAGTTATGTAACACTGTAGTTTCCTCTCTGTAAGATCAGAATCATAGGGATTGGAAATAAGTATTAAAAAGACAATTTATGCTGACCTCTGCCCTTGGCCCATAGTAGGCTCTCAACACTGAGCACATCCTTATGCCTCAGTTTTCTCAAAGGCGTAAAAAGCAGGAGGTATCTTTTCATGCAAGATATTGCTTGCAATCTTGACTAGATGGAATTTTGTTTCTCATCAGATTTTTTTTCAGTCTTCTTTCATCCTATCATTTTGGGGATGCTTAATTTTCCCCTCCATACAAATGTAGAGTTCTTATATTTTCTTTGGCCATGTTTTTCTGACTTCAAACTTATATCCAACAAATGATTTAGGGATTCTTTTTAGCTCAATATTACCTTGGTTTTACAAGTTTTATGGAGTTGAAGCTGTCCCGATAAAAGTCAAATCTCCAAGGTTGGAGTTAAGCAGGGACAAAGATTAGTACAGAAAATTTCAGCATACGTTTGAAGCAAAGACCAGAGGAAAAGCTCTAAACTAATATGTGCATTGATTCCATAGTATAGCTTGTGGAATCTAATTATGATAACCACTGCTCACTGAGCAGTTAATATGCACCAAATGTTATTCTAAAGATTGTACATATTTTAGTTTATTTGCTTTTCACAACAACTCTAAGAATTAGGTTTGCTTCTTATGCCCATTGTACAGATGAGAAAACCAAGGCACAGAGAGATTATGAAACATGTCCAGCACCACATGCCTGGCAGAGTCATCATTCCAACCAAGGTACTCTGATTTTCAGGGCCCATGTGAGTAACTATTCTGTTACCCTAGTGTTTAAACTGGCAAGCTGATGGTGAGTCTGTTGGGATCTGGTCACAGGCCAACCACCCAGCTTCTGTGCCCTGTTGATCTGTCTATAGCATGACTCTGCAAGGTCAGCTGACCTCCTCCACACTGCAGTCCGCATGCCATCCATATTCAACCTGGTGATGTCTTGCTCAGATTCCTTCTTTCTGCCAGAAGACTCCAGCTATGTGGGTTCAGATTACTTGCTAAATTGTCTCTGTGAGAAAGTAAGCTGGCTTTGCATGGCCTAGGAGGTAAATGAGCATTGCCAATAATGAGTGTCAGTAAGGTCAGCCTCACTAATTACAGATGAACCAGAGCTCAGCGTGGCAGATGGAATCATCTAGGATTAATGTCAATGAGTGAATGCATGAATACACCCCCCAGACATCTATAAGGGCCTACTATGTGCCAGTTATTGAAGTCTAGGAGCTCCCAGGGCAGTTCAGACAACTGCAGAAGTAAGTAAAGAAATCACAAGGAAATGACGCCTCCGTAGAGGTTTGGAGAGAATATCACAGAAGTACAGAGAGGGGAGATCATCATTTCCTGAGGAAGTCAGGAAAATATAGCCAACCTTTCAGCTGCCTAGCAGAATGCACAAGTCTCCATCAGGCAGGAGGACAGGCCCACCAGGCAGAGAAGAGAATGGCATATTTCTCAGAGGGCATCCTTGAACCTCATTTCAGAATCACACAGGATGCTTATTAAAGAAGCAGATTCCCAGCCTCCACTTCAGACTTTTAAATATGCATCTTTGGGGGTGTGGTCCAAGAATCATCATTTTAAATGAGGCTAAAATTTCAGTAGAGCAGTGTTGTGCTGTATGAAAGCCAGGGTTTTGACAATGATTCTCCTGCCCAGGTTTGGGATAGGGAGATAGAATGCTTAGAATAGAGAGTGCAGAGATAGAAAATGGCAAGAAATTATACTTTAAGAGTAGGTTGAGGCCAGATTTTGAAAATCTCCAAATAAAGACATTGGGCTTTACCTTGTAAGCCACAGGGAACCGGGAAGTTATAGAAGCAAGGTTGTGACCTGATCATATCCTTATTTTGGAGTGGGTGAGAGGAGATAAGACAGTCACAGCCATTAACAGGCTCTCGGGGTAGCCCAAGGGAGAGATGACAGAATGGCTGACCAAGGCAGGCACAGTTCCTTTTGTTACAAAGATAGTTATAAGCATATTGCAGAAAACAGAAGACATGAAATTTTCCCATGGTTTACCAGCATATTAGGTGACTTGCACATAGTCAATTATTAATAAATATTTGAGGGATGAGTAACTACTTAGTGTCACTATGTGCCAACCATGTGCTGAATATTTTACATAAACTACCTTACTTAATCCTCACAACATGGCCAGATAGCTATTACACTTTAGAGATGAGAAAAATGAAGTCTTGGAGAAATTAAGCAACTTGCCCAAGATCAGAAAGCTAATAAGTGGCAGAGTTGAGTTGCAAATGCAGACAATCTGATGCCAGAGTTCATGCACTGAGCCATAATGCCACACGGCCTTACCAGGGAACAAGGCCATTTCCTTGGGACTCGTCTTACATGCAAATATTTTTACATATTTATCATCATTATCCATAATGTTTCAAATCTTATACCCAAAACATTTTGCCACATCATAAAATGTTTTCATAAGCCTAATTTTAAATATATGCATGCTCATCTACTGAATGGATATAGATTGCAAATGTACTCAGCTATTATCTTCATTGTTGGTATTTGGTTGTTCCTAGGTTTCACTAGCATAAGTAATACAGTAACAAACATTTTCATGCTGATAATACTTTTTATATCTAGTTATTTCCATAGACTAGATTCCTAGAAACAGAATTGCCACTGGATTTAAGGCCTCATGGAATTTTTGAACCCTTGATTCATGTTACCAAATTACACTTTGTAAATGTTTTTACAATTCACAGTCACTATGCATCAGGTAGCCACAAGCAAAGCATGAGAGTATCAATTCAGTCCGCCTTGACTTGCATTACACTTTATATTCAAATATTACCCTTATTTAGAAGGTTTAAAATGACAAATTATGTCTAATTGTAATCTGCATTCATTTGACTGTATATTTTCCCATATTTTTCTGACTAATTACATTTCCTCTTTGTGAATTCATCTGCTTATGCAGTTTACCTATTTATCTTCTAGAGGATTTTTAAAAGTCCTTTTCCAGGTAGACTATGCAGATTTGGGGAATACATTACGGGTGAGGGGATGAGGGAGATGGGACAGTCAAGATTTGAGGAAGTCTTTACCACTGACTGCTAAAATGGCCAAATGCTTTCTCAAGTTCAGAATCTACTTAATTAAAATATCTGAGGAGATGACAAAACATCCTCCCTTTTCTCAGCTCACATTATGCTTCACCAATTAAACAATTGGTACACAGCAAATTTTACTTATTTTTTGTTGAGACGAGTCTTGGTCTGTCACACAGGCTGGAGTGCAGTGGTGCAATCTCAGCTAACTGCAACCTCCACCTCCCGGGTTCAAGCAATTCTCTACCTCAGCCTCCAAGTGGCTGGGATTACAGGCACCCGCCACCACGCCCGGCTAATGTTTTTGTATTTTCAGTAGAGACGAGGTTTCACCATCTTGGCCAGGCTGGTCTTGAACTCCTGACCTCGGCCTCCCAAAGTGCTGGGATTACAGGCATGATCCACCGCGCCCGGCCGGTACACAGAAACATTTATACCCACAGTGTCCACTTTCTTCTGGGAAAACACAGTATTGGTGAGCGTGTGTGCAGAAATTCAACTAAAAGACCTGAGTTATAGAATGGATGCACTTCATTATGTTTCAATTTTCAGAACAAAGCATAATTAGTGTTTCCCCAAAGTGATTTGCCTACAACAGTGGTGTTGATGTAGGTGGTACCTGGATGAATACTGTTTATTTTAGTAGTTATCTATTTATTTTAATATAGATTAGGAAATATATATCCTGCCTCAGTCTGTGTGACTTCACAGATAAGACTGCAAAGAATGGCCCAAAGTTAAAAAAAAAAGAGCATGAGTCAGTTGAAAGAGGCCAATAACCATGCAAGTGGTAGAACTTGATTAGAACAAAAAGCACAAAGTTGGCAAACCGGTCACTGAATTTTGGGGAGCACAGCTTTCCACCATCAACACACTGCATGCCAGATGCCATGCTCGGTACCAAGGATGCAGAGATAAGGGACAAGCGTCTTCCTCTAAGAGTTCACAATCAAAGCCAGGGAGAATGACATGTAAACTGGTTAATGATGGAAGTCTGTACCAATGGGGACAAGGGGTGTGCACTGAACAGCCAGAAAAATCACAGACAATAACAATGAGATAGGATGAAACCTAACAGCAGAGGCCGTACAATGGCATATTACAGATATCCTTCTGCTTATTTTCTTTCACAATGCTCATGCCTAACAGGACGAAACTAAATTCCTTCCCTCCCTTCCTTCCTTCCTCCCTCCCTCCCCCTTCCTTCCTTCCTTCCCCTATCTTTTCTTCCCTTTTCTTCCTTCCTTTCCCTTCTTGCCTTCTTGCCTCCTTCCCTCCCTCCCTTATGTCCTTTCTTCCTTCTTCCCCTCCTTCCATTTTTCCTTCTTCTCCTTATTCTCTCACTCCACCCCTCTAATTCCAGGTTTGTTTTACTTGCCACCAAACTGCCTGCCCACAACATGAGGCACTCAGGACATCCAGGTGTCTGCCGCAGGGCATCAGGGAGATAAATTATGCGTATGTGCCTGGGACAACAGCCTCAACTGGTAAATCAAGTCTGTTCTTCTTACCCTGATGATTTCCTTTTTAAAATTCATCTTGGAGGAAGTTGTGTGACATTTATTTTCCACCCTGGGCTCCTAGCTCACTCAGCTTTGAATAACAACTGGCTACGTTGAGGACTGTAAGCCGGGCTGACGACCGTGGGGAATGGGAAAGGAAAATATTTCTGGTGATGGCTCACCAGTTACAGTTGGCAAAGCAACCTTGAGAGGATTAAAGTGACCCTTAGAGGATGCGTGAAATGTATTGTTATCATCATCCCCGAATAGGTGTGGCACCTGCTATGAACAAGCTCTCATGTAGAGTGCCCTGGGAATAAAACACAGGTACAAAAGTCTCTGCCCTCGAGGACCATACAAAAAGACTGGCTGGAGAAATAATGATGTCTATGAGAGCGATAGCCCTAACCAAGGGAACGTATGATAAATGCACAGGAGATAGATAGAAGAAAGCTCACTTCTGACGAGGGAGATATGGGAAAAAGAGGTTTGAGCTTCCCCAGTCTCTCTTGACTGACTGTGTGAATGAATCAATCTGTAAATGGCCCTCGAGGGATCTCCGGAAAAGATTTCAACAGGTACAGAGGAGAAATCAGGTACAGGGAATATAGTTAGAAGGGAGAAAGACAGGGTGGGGAGGGAAAAACCCGAGATGTGAAGAATAGAAAGCACATGTTTTATTTGGAGAGAGGAAGTGCTTGAGCACACACGTAGACAAAACTATGGTGGAGGGCTCATTTAGGGAGCTAGTGGATGGAAAGCCTGGAAGGTAGATTAAATGACCCATCTCAAGGGTCATGGGGAGCCATTGGCATTTTGTTAGATTAGTAAGAGTGACACCCCATTTGTTCTTTGGGAATATTATTGCGGTAGAGCATGGGTTGGTGGAGGAAGAAATTAGAGATAGGAAACCAGTTGGGCAGCTATTGCAATAGCCAGGCAAAGGCTAATGAAGGCCTGATGAGGGCTGTGGTGATGAGAATGGGAGAGAAGCAAAGCATGAAAGAGGTATTTTGGAAATACAATGGCCATAGCCTGGCAGCTAGTTGGATATAGAAGGCCAGAGAGAGAACTGGAAGATGACCAGTTGGAGGTGCCACCAACCAAGGCTGAGTTGCTGGTTTTGAGGGAATGTCTGGGAGTCTCCTTCATGTATGCATGGGTTTAGGCAAAATGAAACCTGTTTTTATGGGACCATTCATCCCTGGCTATGCCTGGAAGAATAGGGGTGTTGATGCAACTATTGACATCAGGTAGAATTAGGATTTCAGGGAACAAACACATTTTAGGAACTGCTAGGGTAGAGGCTGTGGGGTCTGTCTCAGGACTAACATTCTCTGCTATTTTCAGAGAATCATACAGCTGCAATTTTCTTATAATAAGAGACTCAGAGACCTTAGGAAGGAAGGCTTGGAAGAGTGCTTAGCACACCACTCGGCATCACTATTAAGACTTGAGAAATGAGCGCTTGCACCACTTTCACTCCTGTGCTTGCCAACTCCCTGCCCAGGGCCCTCTGATTTTGCAGATTCTTTTCCTGGAGGGGTTCACTAAAGCCACAGTCAAGAATTTACCACACTTGTGGCCCTTGTCTCAGGGCCCTGATCTCTGTTAGATGGCGGCTAGCTAAGCAGTTCAGTCATTACTTCCCTCTTCAACAAATAGTCATTGGTTGCCAACCAAGGCCAGGCCCTGTTCTAGGCACACTTTACTGCTGAGATTCTTGCAGCAAACCAAACAGACAGAATCCCTGCCCTCATAGACCAGCATTCTAGGTGCGGAAGCAGCCCTCCAATAAAATAATAAGCAAAAGATATGTTCGACAGTGGTAAGTGTTGTGGAGGAAAATAAAACAAGGAAGGAGGCTAGGAATTGTTGGGTGAGGAAGCTGCTTAAATAGGGTGCTTAGGACAGCTTCACTAAGAAGATGACATTTGAAGAAAGACTTGAAAAAGAGGAGGAGGTGAGCCATGTCTTTACCGAGGAAGAGCGTTCCAGTTGGAGGGAACAGCAAATGCAAAAACCCTGAGTTGGGGCTCATGCCTGGTGCCTTCGAACAGTTGCAAAGACGCCAGCAGGGATGGAGCAGAAGGAAGGAGAGAATGTAGAGCAGGAGACCTGGAAAGTAATGCAAGGCCTTGTTCAAATGGACGTCCTGTCTTGGTAACCACATCCTATCTAGGATCTTCTGAAGATGGTGCCTGAATCCTATACAGTGGCCCTAAAGGATGGAATTTGGAAAGTGATATATTTGACCATCTTTTACTTTTGGGCAGGGCTTGCTCTGCAAAGAGTCCAGTGAATGTCCAAGCACAGGAAGGAAGAAAGGTTTCTGGACAGAAAACATCAAAGCTTTTGTTCCATTTGGTAGAGCTGACACCGTGATGGCGCCTCCCCGCCTGTGCTATTGTGGCTGGCAGGAGGCCTGGGTCTTCCTAGCAGCCTCCTCAAAGCTGATTCATATCAGTATTACTCAACATGTATAGATTCTAAAATAAAAAAAAATAAAAATTACTCTAAAAAAGTATCCATGTTCTTTAACTTCTTACATCAGAAGTTGCATTTAGTTTACAGCTTCATTTCTTTCTTTTTTTTTTTCAACACCAAACTGCAAGGTAGGGCTGGGAAGAAGAAAACCACGCAGGCTAAAGTCCCTCAAATTCTATATTTAAATTCCATCTCCATGGCAGCATGACAGCCTCCTGACCATGTGGAACTGTCACAAGTTTTGAAGAATAGCTTTAGAGATATAATTCCCCACTTATCTAAAAGCTGCATTCGTTTAATGAAGAGGTTTATTATATCTCCCCACAGCTATTGACCATCAAATTGAGGAGGGGGGTGTTTTCTTTTATTTCTCTGAACTGGGCAACTCACTGCCTCGTTCTGGCTGAGTGCCTAAATGCTTACAAGAGCAGAGACAAACACAGGAAGGGGGAGGGGGTGGAACGGGACAGAAGGCCTTGCCCATGGTGGAGTCATATGAACTTGTAGATCAAAAGAGCAGTCCTGGCTTTAAAAGACTGTGGCACTATTCATGAACCCGGTGACTGCCCAAGAAGGAATACAACTACTTGTTGTCACCAAAAGATAAAAAGCTGCAGCTGGCTCCCCCATCCCCCATCCCCAATCCAACTTACATGCCCCTGCAAGGAAGGTGGAGACTTTGACTCCACTTGTTCTTATTAATTGCTGATAAATGACAGACACATAAAATAGAACCAACAAAAGGAAGTTGGCAAAGAGTGGCATGAGTAGTTTCCTTTTAGAGAATGCTCTCAGACCTGAAATTCTCTCAATTTTACACCATATGGTTAGTGATAAGGTGTCCTGGCCCTTTACCTTAATGCAACTGAATTTTAGCAGAGAATGTTAGTTCTGGGACTGACCCCAGTGTCTCTACTATAGCAATTCCCAAAGTGTGTTTGTTCCCTGGAATCCTAATTTCACCTGGTATCAATAGATACTGTGTGGTGGGAAAAGGGGAGGCTTCTTAGTCAAAAGAATGTTGAGAAATGCTACATTTAAATAATACTGCACAAGTTTTCTTTACTGCAAGACTCTCCAGAACTTTTAACATTCCTAATGGCAAAAATCATACCCATTTCCCAAGTTTGGGCCACCCAACCAATAGAACCAGAGACAAATGACTTGGACTCCCAAGGCTTTTTTCATTTGGCTGAAGAAATACAGAGCATTGAGAAAAATTGAAAACAGCGGTATTTATGAGCCATTTTGGTAAAGAAAAGAGCAAATATCAAATCCAAAAAGTCAGGAGGTCAGGTTTGAGTCAGTCCCAGGAACCTAAATGGAAGACCAAGATCGGGGCAGGCAAAGCAGCAAAACCATAGAAGCCAAGGATGTGCATAGGAAATACATTCATTCTTTCATTCATTCAACAAATCCTTACTGAATGTCTATAAAATGCTAGGCACCATTCTGGGCATTGGGAATACAAAGGTAACAAAGGCATGTTCATTGAAGGCTGCTCCTGGGTGTGCTCACCTGGATCTTTCTCTAGGTGCTTTTAATGTACTCCCTCCCCGCTTAGGTAGCTGGTCCCCTTCACCTTTGGTAAGGTCTAGGTTCTGCAGGGATCCAGCTGGGCATTGGAGCATGTACTTCCTAGATGATGGGAGAAAGCGGCAGAGGTGAGGAGGGCAGGACTAGGGAAGAAATTTTTGTGCTTTCTGCTGTATTTCTGCAAATCTGAGAGGCAAGGAGATGTCATGACTCCTTATCCAAGTAGCTTATAAGAACTTTCAATGAGGAAATCCCTCTTAAAGTATAAACCAGAGTTTGTAAGAAAGCCCTTGAGTTGAGAGCTTGTGAAATTTCTGAGACAAATGATTCCTTACAGTGATAAGGCAGCCTGGCCAATATGGTGAAACCCCATCTCTACTAAAAATACAAAAATTATCCTGGAGTGGTGGCAGGCACCTGTAGTCCCAGCTACTTGGGAGGCTGAGGCAGGAGAATCGCTTAAACCCAGGAGGTGGAGCTTGCAGTGAGCTAAGATTGCACCACTGCACTCCAGCCTGGGCAACAGAGTGAGACTCCATCTCAAAAATAAAATAAAATATAATTAAATTAAATTAAATTAAAAAGTCATGAGGTATTCCAAGTTCAAGCATGGTGGTTCATCTTGAGCACCTCCAGGTTTGGGAGATCCTCCGGGTAATGCTTCCAGACCATAAATTTGGCTTGGTGGTCAGGAGCTCCTTTCCATGAAGGAGCAATTGATTCGACCAGCAGGATACATATATTTAAATAAGAAGTGCTATATATTTTTTTTAAATAAGAAGTACTACAAGGAAGGAACATGTGGCTTTGGGGTTTCTTTTGGCACACAAAGGCATGAGTGGCCATATTTGAACATCTATTTCTTCCATCAATGGATGGTGAAGAATAGGGCTTGGTGTGGGTTTATATTTTAGGCTTTTTATGGTTTCTTTGGCCACTGGAAACACAAAAACAGTCAGCCACTCTAAGGATTGTAAAATCAACTGTCTACAAGGGCCAGGTAGATAATGTAAATGCAGTAAGTGGCCTGAGTGTAATATAGTAGGGAGAAATGGGGACTGTATCAAACTAGGGGGCAAATATCCTGCCCAAAAGGAGGACAGTTGCCACTTATCTCCAGCTGATTCTTAGCAATATGACTGCAAGATTGCTTCTAATTTTTCAAGAGAAGCTAGAGAGCAAGATTTGTGTGCATATGAAACTTTCTAATTTTTAACTGTGGGTAGCCAAATCCAAATTTAAAATAGCACATGAGACAACATCCTGCTGCAAAACTGAATACACCTGAAGGCTGGAGGCAGCTCATAGGACACCACTTTACAACCCCTTCTATTAGGTCCACTGGATTCCTTGAATGAAGGAAATGTGTCTTTTCCATCTCCATCTCCGCTGGGTTAAAGCCAAGTGGTTGGGATCTGTCTGGAAAACAAACCATAAAGGCAATAGACAGAGAGAGGCACAGGACAGAGCTGAGGGCGGTCCCTGGAGGATGGTGGGAGAGGCTCCAGAGTCCAGGTTCTGAACCAGGATTGTGGGCAGGAAAGGCCAGGCAGCCAGAGATTCTGGTGGCCAGGTCCTCTGATGTCAGCTACATTTAAAGGGCCAGGCAAGCACCTCCCTGCTAAGATTTAACGATGCTTGATGCTTTGGTGTTTAAGATTCTGAGATCTAAGTCATTTCTGTCCTTAACATTCCGGAGTCTCTTTTCCCAGAACTACTCAGGTTATTTCTTATGACTGGTGTCTTTAGTGTCTTCCCATTCCGAATTATGAACTGAGGGCTTTTATTTCCTAGAATGTATTTATATTAAAAGTGCTTCCAAGTATAGATATTACATTATATGTCACTATACATTGTTTATGACTCATTATTCTTTATGTAAAAGAACAAAATGAAGAGAAACACAAAATTTGGTAAAAATATCTATAATAAAACCCATGGAACTTAACAACATAAGGACTGAGTCCTAAAAGTGTAGATTTTTAGTTAGTAACAATGCACTAATAATGGCTCATTAATGTTAACAAATATACCACCCTAATGTAAGATGCAATAAAAGGGAGTGGAGTATATAAGAACTCTTCATCTGTTCAATTTTCTATTAACCTCGTTCTAAAAAAAAAAAGTCTATTAATTAAAAAATTTTAATAATGAAGTTGACTATATTAAAAAAACCACAGAAAACCTTTTTCCAATGAATCAAAGTCTGTCAGGAGAATGATGTACATATGCTTCAATGCAATGTTCACTTCTTCAGTTTAATCATTTATCCAATAATGATGCTGAGAGAAACTTATTTTCCTTGCATTTTTTTGAAGAACTCAGCTTCCATTAATAACTGTTGATTTTGCCTAATTTTCTCAAACGTCTCTTACCAAATCTCTGAGTACCTAATTTGAATACTAAGAGAGAGTCTACAGTTTCAGTGCTCACAAACTTAAAGAGGGTTCACAGTCTCTAAAATTGTTCTTTGCTGAAGTTTGTCTCTCCTTCATGGTATACTTAGCAGAGGATGAATTTGCACTTTTAAAATAAGACTGGAATACTAACATACACAGGAGGAAAACAATCTTTCATCATATTCAGTTGTTTCTCATTTGTATCCTTTCTCTTTACCCATTAGGCTGGTAAGTTTTCATGAAACTATAATTTAAGGACATGGTATTTATTAAAAAGGTCATTGCATGATAAAGAAGGGACAACACTTTGAAAGGAATTAATGGCTTTTCTGGATGATTTTATTTATAATTTCTCCCTAAGTGAAGCCAGTAAAAGTGATAGGCCTTATTCACACTTAACTCTCCCAAAGTTTCATGATTTAGACAATTTTATATATAACTCATCTGCTTAGATATAGATCTAAACCAGAGTGAAAACCACTATTAATGATGTTCTTTCACAATTCTCATAGTTTGAAATGAAAGTGAAAACTTAGAATTATTTGACTTTTGCGTACTGCTAGAAAAGCACATGGTCTTCAGTGATATGTTCTGCCCCTTCTTTTAGAAAGAGCATCAGGTAAAATAGTGGAAGTGTCTGGCTTAAAACAAGAACCAGTGCTTTGAATTAAAATCTTTATTGTTTTTTCATTTAGATAAGAGGCCATCAATTTGTTTTAACTGTTTGTAGAATAATAAACTATTTGAAGCATGTTTAGTCTTCTTTCAAGAGGAGGCATCAGTCTCAGATATCTTGAATTTAAGGTAATGCTATTTGCATTGCCCTTTGACCAAATCACCAAATTATTGTAGTGACCTATTCACACCATATATAGAGAAAAATATTTTACAGGAACAACTTTCCTCAAAAACTGGAAAATCATCAGATGTGTCATTTATAGCATTGATATGACTGTACTATTAGAATCAATTCTCATCATGTTTTGATGAAGTTAGTCATCAATTTCTGGAAAAGTCTTTAAACCGGTAGGATTTTCCATCTCTGAAGTTAATATTATCAGCTGACATACTGATCATCTTCTCAACCAGGGTGCTGCACTCAGAGCAAAGAAAGTAAAATAGTCACTTGTTGCCCCTGGCAGGACATCAAGTTCAAGAACTTTTACATTATCTCCAGGAATTTCATTAAAATAACTTACTAATATAGGAACAGCTTTTTTATTTTTTGTGGTTAGCTGAAGCTGTCATAGTGCTGAGACACAAAGGTTTTCTCCAATTCTTGCTAAATCTTTTGAGGTCTCGGAGTGGGTTAAAATTTGTTTTTGTTTTTTTTTACACTATACCTGTGGTTTGTGCTGATGAAAATGTAAGTTCAAATGCCGTGGAACCTTGCTCAGAGGTGTAGTCTAAAGATCTGAAGCTATGATTGTGTTCTGTGGTGTTATATGGAATTACCACTTCTTTTCTAGCACCTTTTATGAGCTATTTCATCATTGAATGATGGAAGATCCAGATCTGACAGATAATGACTGTTTCCTTACATTGAAAATGCAAAAAGATAGCAGACTTGGCTTCGACATTTTCTCACTTACTACCACACAAGAAGCAAAGTGCTACATGTGGATTGACACTTTATTTTTGTGAGTATTCCTTCTGCAAACCCCAGTAAACGTTTTATTTTTTCCCGACCCTTTCTCTGCTTTGCAATCATTTAGACCCCAAAACAAAATAGTTTAAATAATTTTACGCACCCTTTGAATATCTCTGAACTACTGGCAGGAGCAGAAATAGCCCCTATAATTATCAATGCATATCATAGGAAACAGCTTTGCCTGACAATCACTCCACACTTAGAAGTATGCACCTAGCTTCAGACTTAAACACTTGGACCTGTATCCATCTGGATGCTCACAGGAACCCAGCTCACCCCTTTCTGCTCCTCTTTCTTCCTCAACATCTTAATGCTGTCTTTCTTTCACTTAGATGTGCCTAGCCCCTTTCTTTCCTGTTCCCATCCCACATCCCCAGGTGCCCATAGACCCAACAATAAACCCTTCTGGCATTTTATACAGACAATTGCAGGTCACTGTAATAATTTTTCAGCTTGGGATGTTTCTTCTTTTGTAGCTCTTCATCTTAGATTTCTTAATTCTTTAAAAAGAACATTACTAATTTCCTCCTTTCAGTCACTATCTTCCAAGATATTGGAAGTTTTAGAGCATTTTATATTTATGCAAAAATATGGAATAAGGTGTTTGAAATTATAGTTTCCTATCAAAAGTCAACCTCTTCCCAAGGCTGTTATATCTTGGCTCAAATGGTCCCATTCTCCCCCTGACTCCCAGTCATTGCATCCCATTAACTTGTCTCGTGTTCTTCATTATGCTTACAATTATCGTTATATAAATGTATCTTACATATTTATGTTTCATATGTATATGATTCCATATCATAATTCTTTTGCTTTTAGAAACGGGGACCTTGTCTTGTTCACTGCTATTTCCTGGTGCCTAGAACATGCTCTGTGAAGATTGGTTATAAGGGAGAAACAAACCTGAAAAAATTGTGATGGTCAGTCCCCATCTTTCCAGAGCTAGGCTACTAATGAGGGACCCTTGGTTGGGAGACACCAAGGTTTCTTAAGATTCCTCTTAGAGTTCCACCACCTTTGAGGGTTCCTGCTTACTGAATTTGGAAATGGGTGCCTCCTGACCCACACAGCACCAAAGAATGCTTTGACAGGTGACTTTTGTCTTTTTTCAAATTACGAATGATTAAAAGAAGCCCCACATAGGTCAGGTAAGATGACTAGGTCATTTAGAGACCAAGGGTCTAAACAAAGGCCTCAGTATAAAAAAGGATTGAATAGGCCGGGCAAGGTTCACGCCTGTAATTCCAGCACTTTGGGACGCCAAGGTGGGTGGATCACGTGGTCAAGAGATTGAGACCATGCTGGCCAACATGGTGAAACCCCATCTCTACTAAAAATACAAAAATTAGCTGGGCGTGGTGGCACGCGCCTGTAGTCCCAGCTACTCAGGAGGCTGAGGCAGGAGAATCACTCAAACCCAGGAGGCAGAGCTTGCAGTGAGCCGAGATCGCACCACTGCACTCCAGCCTGGGCACAGAGCGAGACTCCACCTCAAAAAAAAAAAAAAAAAAAAAAAAAGAATTGAATAATTTTTCAAGACATACATTAAGATGTTGCATAAAGAAGGCTGAAAAAAGTAACTTTTATTTTAAAGTAAAGAATAATGACTAGGTTGTTTTTCTTAGAAATGTATTAAGCATTGAATAATGTTATAAAGGCATGAATTCTATTTCCACATATTCTGTTTCAAGAAGCATTTTAACAGCAGCAGTTATGTCCTGGTCTATTGAGAATATCTGCCCCCGGACATCTAAAAAATCAATATGTGTGTATTATTTTACCTAGAGTCATAGCATCATTGAACGTTAGGCAGGGAGGCAGCAGAGACACTGCCTGATGATCAACCCACTTGTTTTTACTAATACAAATCCCGAGGATCAGAGAGTAGAGAGGTTTGAAGTGATTCAGCGGTAGCCTGTGCTGGATCATCTTTATTTGCCTGGCCCCCTTTACCAGCAGGCTCTGTGAACTACATGGATCAGGTTCTCTAGCCTTCTGGGTTGGAGGCAAGGGCAAGAGATTGAAGGATGAGTAGGGGGCAAGGCTGGGGTATTTACTCCCTCAATAGCTTCCCTTCTGGGATATGATTCAGCAGGGGTTGCATTTTTTCAACCCAAAGCCGCAGCTCCCTCCTCTGGTTCCTTTCACCCCAGGAGTGACCAGGCTTCCAGTTGTTGCTAACTCCAACCTGTTGAACCCTGCTCATGCCTTGGTACATAGTCCCTTTTTACTTACTACTTTCCGTTGAATATGTCATCTGTTTCTTATCTGGGCCCTAACCATACACATTTGAATACAAGTCTTCTGACTACTGTCCGATGCCGTTTCTATTCTGTTCCCAAATTCAAAGTTGCTTTAGAAATACAAAGGACTCTGAAAAGTTCTGAAGATCAAATGTACAGCAGGGTGACTACAGTTAATAACGCTGTATTATAGACTTGAAATTTGCTAAGTGAACAGATCTTAAGTGTTCTCCACAAACACACACAAGGATGACTATGTGAAGTGATGGATGTGTTAATTAGCTTGATTGTGGTGACTGTTTCACAATGTACATCAAAACGTCACATGCACAGCTTAAATTTATACAGTTTTTTCATCAATTATACCTCAATAAAGTTGTAAAATATAAAGATCTATATTTGACAAAAAAGAAGGAAATACATATGACTCTAAGTGCTCTGATTATGTGGAAATATTTTAAAATACTTTGATGAAGTACTAGAAACAGAATCTAAAACTATGAGTAATGAGGCCACAGACAGGGGAAAGACTGACTCTAGGGAGGTTCTGCAGGAAATCTTGCAAAGGTGAAATTTGACTGAGACAAAATGTGGAACTGTCTAGAAGGGCATGGGGGCACTGTGGTTCCTGTGTGGTCAGAGGAACTGAGGTTACTGCTTTCAATCCTGCAACAGCTGAAGTCAACCCACCCTGGGTGTGATTTTATGAGAGACAGGTTTTTTATCCAGCACAGCCCCTAGATACAAGCCAAATACTTTGTGCTCAACTACAGAAGCAGTGCATTTTCCCAACACTGGATAGGAAAGTTGGTTGCATGGGTCTCAGAGAGGGGGCCCCTGCTGGTCTCCAGCATGGTGTCTAGTTGAGATATTGCCAAGGGTCAACCTGACCAGCCAGAGTTTTCACCTTAAAATCTGACTTCACTGGAGTATCATCTCTACATACTGGTGTTTCATCTTAATTCATTCCCACTTGCTTCCTTTTCATCATAAAAATTAAATATCAGGCCAGGAGCGATGTCTCACGCCTGTAATCCCAGCATTTTGGGAGGCCAAGGCAGGGGGATCACCTGAGGTCAGGAGTTTGAGACCAGCCTGGCCAATATGGCAAAACCCCGTCTCTACTAAAAATACAAAAACTTGCTGGACACAGTGGTGGACACCTGTAATCCCAGCTACTCAGGAGGCTGAGGCAGGAGAATCACTTAAACCCAGGAGGCGGAGGTTGCAGTGAGCTGAGATCGTGTCACTGCACTCCAGCCTGGGCGACAGAGCCAGACTCTGTCTCAAACAAACAAACAAACAAACAAACAAACAAACAAACAAAAAGGAATAGCAGTAAAGTCATGAGGTAGAATGTAGAGCGAAGTTTCTTGAATAGAGCTGTGCCTCAGAACTGAAAATAACTTTGTTCTAGTCTCATCTCTGTCACTGACTGCGTGGTACCTCATGCAAGTGTCTGAGACTCAGGTTCCTCAGAGTAAAATGAAAACTCAGATTAGAATGGCATTTGAGGTCATTTCTGCCTGTCAGTTGCTATGATCCCCTAAATAATCAGAATAAATGACAACCTCTTCTCTCTTGAGCTCTCTGTCTATTTGCAGAAACAATTCATGTACTCAGGGTCCCTTCCTCCTGGGTCTTGGAATATGTTTCATAGAGAAAGTGATGAGGTCCTGGTACCCCCCAGCCTTCCTGGACTCAGCAACTGGTGTCTAGACCCAAAGACCTCATGTTCCTGGAGCCCATCCTCCAGCCACTGTCTTCCTGGAGACACATCATATAGGAAATGCCAGACAGGAGGCAGATCTCACAGCTTGATTGTTCTGTTGGTAAGACCAAAAGAATCATTTGGAATTTGACTGCATTATCCAAATCACTTTTCCATTCTACTTGACTCCGTCTGTCAACATATGCAAAGCAAAACAAAACAAAACAAAAAACAAAAAGTCAGTCCAACAATTTTCCTTTTTGATCTGTCCAAGGTCAAATAATCATTCTGGCTGACTTCTTTCCTTGTTAACCAGTTGTTTCAATCCCCCATGGACTCACTCTACAGAAAACTCAATTTCAATGGTTTCTTTCTGCCTAAGCCACTTAAATCAAGTGGCTTTGATTTCTTTTCTGCCTGGCAAACTCTGCCTCCTAACTTTAAAGCACAGTTCGAACAGCACCTCTTCTGGGAAGCATTTGTCGATGCTCCTCCCTTGGGTAGAATTCATGTTCTTGTCCTCTGTGCTTCTCAGGCACTGTGCACCCATCTCTTTCCTGGCATCTGTTGCCCTGTCGTAGTTATTTGTATCTGCTAGACGGGGAGCTTCTGTAGGTCAGAGACCTGGTGTTTGTGTGTCTCTGCCTGGAATAGCAACCATTTAGTGAGGACTCCTTAGGAAAGGAGGAAGGGAAGGGGCAGAGGGAGAGAAGGAAGGAGGGAGGAATTTTCTTTTTGCCAAATGCTTGCAATGTTCTCTCCTTATGCATATTCTGAGGGTGAGTGACATACTTTATCGACAACGTGAGAGTGTCTTTGACAGTGAAGTAAGAATAAACTACCAGTTGTGGCATAGTACACTGAATGGGTTTGTTTCTCTTGCTCTGCCATACCTGACTCCCCCATGGCTTGAGTTTGGGGGTGGGGAATGCAACAATGACCTTTACATCATCAGATACCCCAAGGGATGGGTTTTGTTGTCATTGTTGTTGCTTTTAGTTGGTTGGTTAGTTGGTTTTTCTGAGAGAACCAGCCTCTACACTTCCCCAGATAATAAAGGCATAAAAGAATTGCTGCAGTTGGGATTCCTTCTTCCCTAGGAAAGAGGGAGTTGTCTAAAGTCTCAGCCTTACCTTGGGGAAAACAATCTGGTCAGAGAATTAAATGCCATGAGATTAACCAGGAAGTGATGCAGCTAGGAAAATCCGGTTGTTATCTCTGCCGCAAGTCTGTCCCCAAATAGCCTGGTAGTCAACAAGTTTCCTGTCTTGTGTGTTAAAAAGCTATTGCCTCATTTGATCTTTCAGGATCTCAAAAGCCCCTAAAAGTTCTGATTTTCTTTTTTGTGGTAGCTAAGGTCACCCCAGACTATCCCTTGAACAATCAAAACTTGGAAAATGTCAACTCCATATTTATTTTTACTTTATGATGCTAAGCAATCTATTTGGCTAAATGTTTGTTTTGTTTTGTTTTGTTTTTTTGAGACAGAGTCTTGCTCTGTTGCCGAGGCTGGAGTGCAGTGGCACAATCTCAGTTCACTGCAACCTCTACTCCCCCAGTTTCAAGCGATTCTCCTGCCTCAGCCTCCCAAGTAGCAGGGATTACAGGCATGCACCACCACACCCGGCTAATTTTTGAATTTTAGTAGTGATGGGGTTTCACCATGTTGGCTAGGCTTGTCCCGAACTCCTGGCCTCAAGTGATCCACCTGCCTCAGCCTCCCAAAGTGCTGGAATTACAGGTGTGAGCCAACATGCCTAACCATTTGGCTAAACTTTTCACCAGTGTGACTGTACTGTTTGGTGGCATTGATAATCTTGAGGTCACTGCCCATAACATGCGGTGCATTTGTTTATTATAAACTGTTCTGATAGAATATTGAAGTTACTAGTCCTAGAAATCTGTCATTGCATCTAGATTTCTACACAGCATAACAATAAGGCCATGAGAGATGTTACTGTGCTTTTAATCACTGTTGGGTAAACTTGAGCTTTGTCATTTTAACCTAGTCCTATGGAAGATAAACATCTAGTTCATATAAGATATTATTAGTTCATTCAAAAATATATATGAAGCACCTACTATGTGCTAGGCACCATTCTAAGTACATGGGGGTACATCAGTGAAGAAAACAAAGATCTTTGCCTTCATGGAGCGTACATTCTATGTCAACGGTCCCCGACCATTTTGGCATCAGGGATCGGTTTTGTGGAAGACAATTTTTCCACAGATGGGAGCTGGGGAATGGTGGTTTTGGGATGAAACTGTTCCATCTTCAGATCATCAGCCATTAGATTCTCCTAAGGAGTGTGCAACCTAGATCCCTCATGTGCACAGTTCACACAGTTCTTCTGTGGGAATCTAATGCTGCTGTTGATTTGACAGGAGGCAGAGCTCAGGCAGTAATACTTGCTCGTCTGCCACTCACCTCCTGCTGTGCAGCCTGGTTCCTAACAGGCCACAGAACAGTACCAGTCTGTGGAACTCTGTTCTATGTAGAGAGAAAACAGGCAATAATCAATACACACAATAAATCAGTAGATGATTTAATATGTTAGAAGATGACAAGTGCTGTGAAAAAAAGGAAAAGTAAAGGATGGTAAGGTGGAATTAGGTGTTGAATTGGCATGAGGGTGGAAGATGCCAGTGCGTGCTCAGAATGGGCCACACTGAGATAGTGACGTTTAGAAAAGGACTTGAAGGAGATTAGGGAGTTAGCCAAGCAGATATCTGGAGAAGAGTGTCCCAGAAAGAGGGAAGGGTGAGTGCAAAGACCCTAAGGTTGGAATGTGCCAGTCTTGTTTGAGGACCAACAAGGAGGCCAGGGAGGCTGGAGAGAATGAACCAGTGGGTGAGAAGTAAAAGACAGGAGGAAGAAGATCGTGGGGGTTCTGGCAGCCTTTACCCTGAGTGATATGGGGAGCAATTGCAGAGTTTTGCATAAAGATGTGACACTATGTTCCATATGTTAAAAAGCATTACTTTGACTTCAGTGTTGAGAAGAGACAATGTTATATACAAACCTAGGCTGCATGAGTAAATTTGATCAGGCATAACCCGATAACAGGATACTTCTCCAAGAAGAATCACAAGATACCACATTCGAAAAAAGCATTTGGATTCTACTTCCAGAATGTCACTGTGGGTGTGCTGCCACGCAGCTTGATTGAAATAGCTGTTGTATCCATATTTGTAACAGACACCATCCTTCTTCCAGACTCTCTTAGAGTTGTCGTTTTCCTTTATCCACTACATTCAAATAAAAAAATTACCTTCTACATGCAAAGCTCTATGCTAGTCATAGAGCACGAGAGTTGAGACTGCAAGGATGGGCAAGATGTGGTCTCTGTCCTCTCCTACAGTTTCCAAAAACAAAATTTAGATTCTTGATCTCAAAATGATGTATTTCTCTGATATATGCCAGGTACTTGGTATTTGCTTTTTTTTTTTCTTGAGATAATCAATGATTTCATTGGGGAAGAAATCTTTATAAGAAGTCAAATGAAGCTCCCACATTGTAGGTAGCATAATCCTTGCCTGGCACAGAGTTCAGTTTGTCCTACTCACCATGTGACAAGCAGATGAACTTTAAATTATCATTTCTGGAAAGTGCTATATTTTCAACTGATCATCCTCCAAGAAGAATGGATGTGTTGCTGTAGGGGAGGAGTTACAAAATGTTGGTGTCAGGGAATACAAAATTTAAGGTTCTTAATCCATTGTCTCTAGACCCGAAGAGCAAAGTCAAATCAGAGAGTGCTATGTAGTGGTCAGAGCATTCAATTGGCATAGCTGGGGACTTGGAGAGCTAACAATTTTTTGTGGGGTTGGTATAACCACCTTAACAAGATTGCTGGGCTACTATAACAAAATACCACAAACTAGGTGGTTTAAATAACAGAAGTCTAGTTTCTCACAGTTCTGGATGCTGGAAGTCCATGATCCAGGTGTCGGCTCCTGGGCCCCTCTCCTTTGCTTGCAGATGGCCACCTTCTTGCTGTGTCCTCACATGATCTTTCCTCTGTGTGCTTGCATCCCTGGTGTCGCTCTGTGTGTTCAAATTTCATCTTTTATAAGGACAGCAGTATTGTATCAGTATTGTATCAATACTGTATTAAGGCCCACCCTAATGGCCCATTTTAACTTAATCACATCTGTCTCCATAGTCACATTCTGAGGTATTAATGATGAGGACTTCAACATATGAACTTTGAGGGGACACAATTCAGCCTGTGGCAGAGGGGATAGTCTCATTATTCAAGTATAAGACTGGTATCTTGGGAGTGTTTAAGGATTTTCACAAGGAAATCTTATGTGCTTTAGATCTGACTTTCTGTGCAAAAATCTGAGATTTGCTGTGGGTGGGACCCAGATCTGAGTTTTCTAGGAGAAGGAAAGGCATTGTGTATCCTGTGTACCCTTTTATTTAAGCCCCTTAAGAACAGACTGTGGTTATGAAACTCATTTACATGGAGATTGAGCCAACCTTGGCTTTGGTGTGGTTCTCCAATCAACTGACTCAACAGACAAAGCCAAGGGTGAAAACTGATGAAGGACGAATGATTCTCTGGTCAATTTTCAGTATCATTCTGAAAGGGCCTCACTTGTTAAGCATTTAATTATTATTTTCTAATTATCACTCAAATATGATCACAGAAACCAAGCAAGTAAAGAAGACATTTCATGGTTAGATGCCCTTGTGTTTGCTGGCATACAATTTTGATTTAGATTTGAACAGGGTCTGACAGATAAGGGCTGCAGCAGGGGGATGGGTTTGTTTCCAGACTGCCATACTCTTGCTCTTTTTCCATTAAGCTGGCCGGACATATTCTCATGACTACTACACAGACAGTCTGTTAATCTCTGACCTTAACTTACTCTGCAAGTGGCAAATATCTCTTAAATCGTAGAATCTTCTGCTTGGAGTCATAACAATGATGTTTGAAAGGAACAAAATTTTATCATACTACACAGAGATTATGAGTAAGTTATCTGGAGCAACCTGGTGGTCCAGATGGTTCTCTAACCAGGGATCTACCAGAGTCCAGGGTTTGATCATTGGACCTTTACCTAATTTTTCATACTGAAAGAAAGATACTTTTGTTTTAAAGGAAACGATTTGTAGTAACTGAATTCATGAGGCTGCTATATAGTGAAAAATAGAACATTCAAGAGGACTGGACACTCCTGTCTTCTGAAAAGTCCATTTGGTTTCTCAAGAGGACTGGAAACTCCTGTCTTCTGAAAAGTCCATTTGACTTCTGTACCCTCATGGGAAACTATGTTATAATAAGAAAGTTGCTTGGTGAGTCAGAGATCTAAACAAAAGGAGTTACTCACATGATTCAAAAGTTTAAATGCAAGGATGAAAGGTAGGCTTCATTTAATAGGTGCCCTCATCAATTGTTCAGGGCTGTCTGTAGTGTTGACAAGTACGAGGCCACATTTAGGCTTGGTAGGAAAGTGACAGTTGATTAGTGATGTCTGCCATGGGTGTAGGAGTGGGGAGAAGGTATATATATATATATGCTATGTTTGAGCCATCCCTCATGTAAAACCATCACACCAAGAAAGCCTTATAAATGCACACACACACACACACACACATTCACTAGGACTAGAGGACTGGGCACCCTGGGCAGTGCTTGGTTGGTGACTACTAACATCATTTTTCAGTGCTTCCATATGTAATGGATATTTCTTCGGATATTTCTTCTGACAAGCCTGGCTTTCTGTGGATAGGTTTAATCAGGTCAGGCTAAGTGCTGCTGGCTTGAAGGCAAGCTGGTGTCTTGAAGATGACTGCATGATTCTCTGAGCCATTTCGAGCTGACTTCTTTCTTTGCTCCCAGAGGAGAATCTTGTTGACCAGATTTGGGGCATCTCTCTATAGCCCCTGTATAAGGAAAAGAATAATCTACTTTAGTAGTTTTCATACTTTAGGAAATCTCTTTTTTCTAACTAAATCTTACCTAGAACTCCATCATCATACTAAACAGATAAAAGCAACAGGCAGGCTTCTCTGGAAGTTTCAACCTTCATTGTTTGACAGACACTATTTTTCTGGATGAAGATGTCCTGAAACATAGTTATGGTGATCCCCGGGAATGCATGGAGTATTATTTGAAAATCACCCATCCTGTTCAAGTTCTTCATTCCAGGCAAGAGAAAATCCAGGCATTGGAAAGACAAATTGTTAACTCAGGATCACATAGCAGGTACAAAGTTTTGTTGAGATAAAGACTCCTCATTTCTTAACTCTTCATATAGCGCTCTTTCCATAAGACCAACACTTGTGGGTTTGGGAGAGATTGTCTTTCAGCACCCCAGTGGCCAAGCCTGGTCTACACTGTGAGTCCTCAGGGGGAGGAGTAGCCCCAGGCCCACTAAGGGGCACATGGTGAGGACCCTGGAGAGAAATGTCTGCTTTGTCTCTCCCCCATTTCATAAGTGAAACCTGACAGCATAGATTAGAAAAATAATAAAAGGCCATCTCATCTGTGTTCTCTATTTATTACACATTATGCAGGTATCTGGTTGCAAAACCTGCACTCCTACTCCTCTCTCATTGTTAACAATGTTTGAAGCAGAACACACTGACCTGCTTCATCAGATAACATCGGCATCTCGGTGAGTGCTCACTTTCCAGGTGGCTTCCACCCTCCCTCCCCATCGACCCCAAACTCCAACAGGGGGAACACTTTATTAATAGCAGAACACCCCACCTTTACATGATATGATTGTGTCTATATCTAGTCAAGCAAAAATAAAGGAAAATAAAATTGCACCCTTTTTGAAAGAAAATAGACTACCCAGATTGTGGGGTCCAAGAATGGAGCCTGAAGGAATGTGACCCAGTTTGTTAACCAAGGGAGGATTGCCCCAGTTCTTCTC
Source organism: Mandrillus leucophaeus (assembly GCF_000951045.1). Classification (NCBI taxonomy): domain Eukaryota; kingdom Metazoa; phylum Chordata; class Mammalia; order Primates; family Cercopithecidae; genus Mandrillus; species Mandrillus leucophaeus. The sequence goes on from NW_012107519.1 coordinate 1,207,231, forward strand.
CTCTGGTCCTGTGCACGGCCCCCTTTGAAGCTTAGGGAGGACACCAATTTTGTGGAGGAAACAGCTCTTCTTCATTTGTTGTCAGACAGAAAGAGAGGAAAAAGGGAGGGAAAGGAAGAGAAAGAGAAGAGAAAGCAGAAAAGAACTGAGGTGGAGAGAAGGGGAAGAGAGATGTTGATGAGAGGCAGAGAAAGGTGTGAGAAGAGCCAGACACAAGGACAAGAAGGAGAGAAGGAGGAAGAAAAGGAGGAGAGAAAGGAGACAGAGAGGGAGCTTTGTTTTTAAAGAGTGTAAGGTAATAACCAAATTAAGCAGTCCCAGCCCGTGCTGCCACACAGAGGCTCATGGGGTGGGAAGACCAGATGGTATGTGGGGAAACCCAGGCCCCTGCCTCACCTCCACTATCATCTCTGCATCATCTTGAGTGAGTCCGTTTTCCTCTCTGGGTCTCAGTTTCCTCAACATGCAGTGAAAAGTGTGTGTGAGAGGCCCTGAGTGTCTCCCACTCACCCCCACCAACCTCAACTCTTGCCCTGGAGCAGTCTTGACTCTGTGCTGAGGAGACACCAAAGGGAGAACAGAGCCCTTTGTGGCAGGCTGAGGAGAGACAACTTAAAAGGCGATAAGGGCAGAAGAATTGAAGCATTTTTGTTGTAGAGGAAAGCGTGGGCTTCAGGCAGGGAGCCAGAAGCCACTGACATCACCATAATACTTGGAACAGGCCTCCAAGAGGTAGGCAGGAGCCTCGGGGAGTGGGCAGAGTTACCTGGTGAAGGGACAGACGACCTGAGTCTGGCCCAGGAGCAATGAGACACTTGAAAGAGGCTCGTGGCCCTTGCAGGATCAGGGCACAGGTAGCCATTAATTCAAAGGCTAGAGGAAAGTGTGTAAAGTTTGGGAAGTCATTTCTCCACTCAGTTTCTTGGTTCAGGTCTTGGCATGGAAAATGGGAGAGATGAGTGTGGTCAACTCTAGACAAAAATCCATTTGTCCTAATCCTTAGATCCGAAGTCAGAAACACTTGATACAGAAGATGTTTGCATCCACCTTCTCTCTTTGGCCCCCAGAGCCTGTCCAACAGGGAATGGAACTGGAGGTCACCTCTCTGGTAGGATTATAGGGGTATCAGGAGGTATTTCATTCTCTCAGATGGGGCCTCCACTAAAATACCACAGGGATTTCAATCTCTATTATTACTGAGCCTCTTTTAGGGGTTAAGCATTATCCTCTTCCCACGATGTTTCATGAAACTTACATTTCATTCCTCCTTAGGGATTTGCAAATAGTAACATCTTAGTGCATCTTAGTGCATCTTAGTGTAAGCTTATCAACTCTATGGCATATGTGCCACCACTCCCTATTGCAGAACTTAGGGCAGACAGTGCTAATCAATTGCCCAGATGCATCATCAGAATCCCTCCCAATCAGGGCTCTTGGCAGGTACTACCAATTGATGGGAATGAGCTCTTGAGACTGATCCTGTTTGTTACCCCTAGTTTAGGGTTAATTATAAGACATTATCCTTTGGGGCAGGAAAGTCCTAGGATATGGTGGAAGGGAAGATTATGGGGAGTTTGAGGGCTGGGAAGAAGTAGAGGAAAGAGAGATGAGACAACTGAGCAAAGACAGTGTCTGTTTTTAGTAGTATTTGTTTTTCTTTCTTTGTAACTTTCCCTTCCGTTTCTCAGAGCTTTCTTCATCCTTGGATTCTGTCATCTTGGCTCTCTTTTTCCACCAGGGATCAGGATGTTAGGAAACAATTGTTTCAGGTCCTACAGGTTGAGGTGCTGGAATAAATGGAAAATAGACCAGGAGCTCATTCCTTTGTCCTTAGGAAGATGGTTTCTGTCCCTGCTTATGGGACACCTGGAGATGCCTTACTCTTCATGAGAGCCTTTGCAAGATCCTTAAAAGTCCATACCCCTCTTCTGTAACCTCTTCAAGGGTGGGAACCCCATTACCTCATGAGACAGCTCATTTCATTGTTGAATGACCTAAGTGGTTAGAAAGTGGTCAGCTCACACTGGTTGTAATCTCTCTGCCTGACAAGTCCACCTTTAGTGCTGGTTTAGAGAGTATATCTGCTTCCTCTTTCTCCACATCAGCCTTTCGTGTTGTTTCAAGATGGCTATCATGGCCTGCCTAGGTTTTCCCCTCTCTAGGTTAAATATCCCAGTTTTCCTGTTCTGTCTCATGTAACAGGGCATTAGAGCTTTTATCATCCTGAGTAAACCCCAGGTTGTCAGTGACCTCCTTGTAACCAGTGTCCCTCATTGAAAAATATGTAGTCTGACTTGTATGAGTCTGTGGGATAGATGTTTGTTGAATTGAACTGATTATTATGTCCTGTGATCTAAAACTTATCCTTCTATTTATGCAATCAAAGAGTTGTAATTTTTTTTGGTTTGTTTTTAAGGTGCTACTTTATCTTGCTTATGTTAAACTTGTGGCCAGCTGGATTACTTTCACAGAAACTATTACCCATCTTGTATTCAACTGATAGGAATTTGTAAAACTGATTACTACTGTTGCTAAACAGGAAAGCATATTGACTGTCTATTTGTGTATGGTTCTGTGCTGGACACTAGACCAGAGAGATAAGCACTTTAGAGCTTTATAATTTGAAACATATTCATTAAACACACACTTATTGTTATTATTGGCTTTTTAGTGGAAAATTTGTTAGCATCAAAATTTTATGTTTGTAGCGTTTGCCCAGTATTATATCCCCTATCCAGTCACTCATATAATGAACATAAATATATAAGTACAAGGATGTTAATTGCAGCATTAATTTTTAATTGTGAAATTAAGAAGCAAACTAAATTGTCAAGGAGAATAGTTAAATACAGAATAGTACCTTCATATATGGAATGTCACGAAGCCACTAAAACTGCATTTGATCTATATGTAATGACACAGAAGGATCTTCAAGATATATGGTAAAGTGAAAAATACAGGTCATAGCAGAGTAGATATATTCATAATCTCATTTGTGTTTTAACAAATAAAATTATAATCAGAAGTATATATTACAGACACACTTAATTGTAAATAAGGGTTTGAAAGATACACAGTTAATTACTGATGGAAGTTTCCTGTTAGAACAGGGTTAGAGAATAGATTGTTTTTCCTCTATGTATTTTGGTGGTGTTTGGATTTTTACAAGCATGTATTTATTTATTACATGTGTAATTTTTTAAGGTTTTTTTTTTTAGTAGATAGAGGAAATACAAAGAATTCAAAGATGAGAAAGGCACAGTCTCCTTCCTTCAAAAAAAAAAAAACCCAATATGAGGATTAATGCAACATATAGATAATGATGGTATTTCGCAATGTGTTCGCAGTGTTGGGGAATCTGGATGAAGGAGTGATTCCTTCTGCCTGGAGAGATGAGAGGTCAGGAGGTGAGCCCTAGTGGATGGCAAGAGTCTCACAGCGGATGACATGAAGGAGTTTTTGTAGGAAGGTGAAAAAGACTGTACCTTTTCTGGATGGTACACTCAGTCCAGTTTGTTGGAAGTGTAGAGTTTGTATGGGGGAGTAGACAGCAAGCATTCTCAAAGGATAAGTTAGACATACTTCTCAATTAGCCTTTGATATACTTCCTTTGGTAGCCAATGAGAGATATCTCAGGGTAGCATCTTAGGCAGATTAATTCAGCCGGGAGACCAGAAGTTTGGGGGACTGTGACACTGGAGGCAGAGAGATTATTGCCATATTTTAGCATTTTCCATGTCCTATTAAAAGTTAACTGTGGTTCTCCCACCCACCTTCCTAAATGTGTTCAGCAGCTAAATAACCTTAGAAAACCTTTACACATCTCTATTTTGAGATATGTAATCCTCTTTAGCATAGTATAGGCTCTGAGAAGTCCCACAATAAAAATGTGTTTACTTTTTATTAATCCATCATTTCTCAGTTTTATCTAGACCTAGAACATTTCATTTGCAGCCTTTATTTTTCACAATGGCATTCTGAACAATAGCAAGCACTTAAAAAATCTGTTAGAGTAGAATCATAGAAGTCTGAAAAAGAGTGGCAGAAGAACGATGGGAAGGAAGAGTGGATGTGGTAATACTGGAGAAGAAAGAATTGGGAGGGCATGGCAAGTTGTCTGGATGTGGAGTCAGGGGCGAGACATGTCAAAGACTGGTCTGCGATTTATTACTTCTGCCGTATTTCCTCATTTTAAAAGTCACAACATTGGGTCCATACCTCTGAATAGCTGGCAACAGACTTGGGACTATCCTTGCTTTAGTGGACCCAGCAGAAATTGCTGGCCTGGAAAAAGACTCATAGTTTTCTTCATGTCCTCACCCTAATGGAAATATCTAATTTAATCTGGGTATGATACAATTAGTGGAGTAAAGAGACAATCTATGGAATGGGAGAAAATATTTGCAAATAATATATCTGATACAGGGTTAATATCAGAATATGTAAAGAACTCCTACAATTCAACAGCAGTAAAACAAACAAATGGGCAAAGGACTTGAATAGACATTCCTTCAAAGAAGATATACAAATGGCCAATAAACACATGAAAAGATTCTCAACATCACTAATTATTAGGGAAATGCAAATCAAGGCCACAAGGAGATACTACCTCAGACTCATTAGGATGACTATTATCAAAAATTCAAAAATAGCAAGTGTTGATGGGCCTGTGGAGAAATTGGAACACTGTGCACTGTTGGTGGGAACGTAAAATGATATGGTTTCTATGGAAAACAGTATCGCGGTTCCTCAAAAAATTAAACATGGAACTACCATATGATCCAAAAATTCCACTTTTGGGTATATACCCAAAATAATTGAAAGTAGAGACTCTAAGACATATTTGCACACCCGTGTTCACAGCAACATTATTCATAATAGTCAAAAGGTAGGAGCAATCCAAGTGTCCATCAACAGATGAATAAACAAAATGCGATATGTAAATTCAGTGGAATATTATTCAAGTCTTTAAAAAAAGGAAATTTTGACACGTGTAACAACATTGATGTTAGGGACTAAATGTTTGTGTCCCCCGAAAAGTATATGTTGAAATCCTAACTTCCCATGTGATGGTATTAGGAGTTGGGGCTTCTGGGACGTGATTAGGTCATGAGGGTTGAGCCCTTATGAATGGGATTAGTGTTCTTGCAAAAGAGACCCCAGAAAGCTCTCTTGCACCTTTTCCTACATGTGAGGACATAGCTCCAAGATGGCCTTCTATGAACCAGGAAATGGTCCCTCACCAGACATCAAATCTGTTGCCACTCTGATCTTGAGCTTCTTGCCTCCAAAACTGTGGAAAATAAATTTCTTTTGTTTAAACCACTCAGTTTGAGGTATTCTGTTGTAGCTGCCTGAACGGACTGAAACAATGAATGAACCTTTAGGACATTGTGTGAAGTGAAATAAGCCAGTCACAAAAGGAATGTATCATGCCACTTACATGAGGAACCTAGAGTACTCAAATTCACAGAGATGGAAAGTAGTATGGTGGTTGCCAGGGGCTGTGGGGAGGGGAATGAGGAGGTACTTACTGTTCAATCATCATAAAGTTTCAGTTTTGCAAGATTAAAAGAGTTCTGGAGATGGATGGTGATGATGGTTGTACAACAATGTGAATATGCTTAATGCCACGGAACTATACACTTAAAAATTGGTAATGTGGTACATTTTATGTTATGTGTATTTTACACAATTAAAAAACAAACAAATAAAAAAATTGATAAAGCATTTTGGTTCCTATAGTCAGAAAAGTCCTAAATCTCTTTAACTGATTATTTTATCTTTTCTACAATTTACTATCAGTGTGCAAATGGTCTGGAGTTTTGAAAACTATACATATGAAACATTATCCACCTTAGGAAATATGGAAAATACAAAAGTACACAGAGAAAATAACATCACTCAACTCCTTCCATCTGGAGATAAGCCATCAAGTTTTCTGGAGATCGCATTATGGTAGATTGCCTTCAAATCTTTTTATCTGGAACATGCCTACTTGAGTTCTTAGCCCCCTCCTCTCTTTCCCTCTTATTCTCACTCAGAATATCAGGGCATGGCAATCATTGCATAAGGATAGCTACTTTTGGCCAGTCTTGGTCCAGTCTGTGGCCTGGGTGGCAGGTTACGACAATTATTGACTAAGAAACAAATAGAGATTGATTCTCTCATGCAGTGCATGTGCAGAATGCTCACTGATCATCTGAACTCTGTCCTGCCCAGACTAATATATACAAATAATAGGATTTAGAAGGGACTTGTCATACCAGGAATTAATTAGACGACTAGTTCCCCTTGTCTTAGTGCTCATTAAACTTTATTATAATGAGTGGTTTGATGTTTTAATTTCCCACTAGAATGTAATGGAGGAACTTCATCTGCCTGTTCACTGCTGTAGTCCCATTGCTAAGGCGTACCTGGGATATATGAAATGTTCAATAAGTATTTGTTGAATGAATTAATTAATGGGTGCTTGTAATTTACATTCAGTGTTGTTGGAGAACAAAGGAGAAGTTGTGTAGAGTACTACTTAAAAACATTGTTTCCAGTTTCAGACCATTTGCGTTTGAATGCCAGGGTCTGTATTTTGAGAAAATTATTGAACTCCTGGAAGTTTTTCTCATTTGTAAAATGGGTAAGAAAATAGTAGCTGTCTCAAAGTTAGTGTGATAATTGAGATAGTCCATTATAAATCATGTAGAATAGAGCCTGAAAGTAATCACTCAGTCCATGTCACTTATCATTGTATTCAGTTTTCTGTTTTTTATTTTCACAAACATTTCCTATATCATTGAATTTTTCTGAAAAATATGTTTTTAGTGGTTATGTAACTACTCCATATTGGAAATTTACCCTAATTTATGGACCTTTAAGTTGTTTTTAGATTTCTTCTATTTTAAATCACTTTTGGATAAGCATTCTTGTAGTAGAGTAGTCAGGAGTGCAGGTTCTGGTACTGGACCTTCCTGGGGTCATACACTGAATCTCCTCTTACAAGTTATGTAACTTTGGACACCTAATACCCCTGTACCTGAGTTTCCTATTGGCAAGATAGGAACAATAATAATTCATAAGATTGTTGAGATAATAAATGAGCTAATGATGTTTGTAGGTTGCTTATAATGATGTCTGGCACAATTTAAGTGCTTAATAAATGTTTACTATTATATTATTATTGCTAATCTTTTACTTCATTTGTTAATTTTTTTTTTTTTTTTTTTTTTTTTTTTTTTTTTTTTTTTTTTTTTTTTTTTTTTTTTTTTTTTGAGACAATCTCGCTCTGTCGCCCAGGCTGGAGTACAGTGGCACGATCTCGGCTCACTGCAAGGTCCGCCTCCCGGGTTCACGCCATTCTCCTGTCTCAGCTTCCCGGGTAGCTGGGACTGCAGGCGCCTACCACCACTCCTGGCTAATTTTTTGTGTTTTTAGTAGAGACGGGGTTTCACCAGGGTGATCTCAATCTCTTGACCTCGTGATCCGCCCACCTCGGCCTCCCAAAGTGCTGGGATTACAGGCGTGAGCCACTGTGCCCAGCCCTTTATTTGTTAATTTTTTAGGCGACTAAATATTAAGTTTGTGGAGTAAAAACAGATGTTTTTACAATGAATATTTATTATAGTCTAGATAGGAATCGCTAACCTAAGTGATGGCTTGATGTTGGAAAACCTTGGACATTAATAATTTTCAGAACTTCCATTAATCATGACCCTTCAATATTTGAATGCATTCAAATGAATTTAATATCTTAAAAATGTTTTTAGATCTCCACAGTTTATAATTTGAAGAGTAGCTAAATGTTAATTCCTAAATAAAACCCCCATTACTATTTATCATCTTATGTCTTCTGCAGCAATTTAATATAATGTTCACTTGGAATTACCTGAGGTCTAGGTGTAGGAGACTCAAGGATCAGCATCTTCCTTTGAGTTGTATTAGGTAGAAGCCTCTTCAGTCCAAAGTGATCACCTCTCCTTCTCCCACTCCATGTATACTTATACTCTAATCCCATACAGTATGGTAGAGACAAGCCTGGGTTCATGTCTGTATTCAGCCCATGACGTATCTGAGCCTTACTGTTCTCAGCTGCAAAATGGGAATGATAATGCCCATCTCATGAAGTTTCTGTGAGGATCGAGAGGTAACACAGAGAGTGACAAGTGAGAATTCAATACATGTTTGTTCTTTTCTTTTCCTCAGGGTTAAACATGACAATACTGATAACAGCAATAATAATAATAGCTACATAATGCCATGGGCCAAGCACTGTGTTTGTTAGTTAACTCATGTTGCATAATCTTTCTACATACAACCCTAAGAAGTAGGCACCATTATTGCCTTTATTTTACAGATGAGGAAACAGAGGCATAGAGAGCAACTTACTAAAAAATGACAGAGCTGAGATTCACCATAGATTAATTTGGGCTGTTTTTGAAATTTGCATAAATGGTGTCATGCATACATATATGTCTGTCTTCTTTTATTCAGCAGTATATCTGTAAGATTTATCCACATCATTGCAAGTAGTTTTTTTTTTTTTTTTAATTGCTGGGGAGTAGTCTAGTGTCTGCATAAAATGTAATTTTTTATCTATTCTTTTTCTGATGGATATTTGGGTTGTTTCCAGTTTTTGGGCTCTTATAAAAATGTTGCTATGTTCATTTTAGTACAGATCTGTGTGTGTGTGTGTGTGTGTGTGTGTGTGTGTGTGTATTTCTGTTAGTTTCATATCTAGGAGTTTAACTGCCCAGTTTTGAGTTAGGTAAATTTTCAGTGGCAGAAGATACTGCCAGTTTTCCAATTTAACCAGTTATCAATATAACTTCCTCCCCAGACTACATAAGAGTTCCAATTGCTCTATATCTTCACCAATACTTGATATCTTTTGTTTTTAAATTGGTAGCTCTTCTGGCGGATGTGTAGTGGTGTCCCATTGCAGTTTTAACTAGCATTTCCCTGATGACTGTTGATATTAAAAATATTTTTAATGTTTATTGGCATAAACATCATTCTTTTATGGAATACCTGCCCAACTATTTGCCCATTTGAAAATCAGGTTGCATGTCTTTTAAAAACTGATTTGGAGAAGTTGTTTTTTGTCTGTTTGTTTTTGAGACGGGGTCTTGCTCTGTCACCCAGGCTGGAGTGCAGTGGCACGATCTTGGCTCACTGCCAGCTCTGCCTCCCAGGTTCACGCCATTCTCCTGCCTCAGCCTCCCAAGTAGCTGGGACTACAAGCACCCATCACCATGCCCGACTGATTTTTTGTATTTTTAATAGAGATGGGGTTTCACCGTCTTAGCCAGGATGGTCTTGATTTCCTGACCTCGTGATCTGCCCACCTCGGCCTCCCAAAGTGCTGAGATTACAGGCATGAGCCACTGGGCTCGGCAGAAATTTTTAAAAAATATGTTTTGGATACAAGTCTTTTATTGGATATAAGTGTGACAAACATCTTCTCCCACTATGTGATATGACTTTTCATTCTCTTAATGCATCTTTCAATAAACGTGTTTTTCATTTTAATGTAATTTAAAGAACAACATTTTCCTTTGTGTTTAGTGTTTTTATGTGCTTTATAAGAATTTTGTGTCCACCTCAGGGTCATAAAAATAGTTGTTTATTTTATCTTTATTGTTTTGCCTTTCACATTTAGTTCTATGATTCATTTTGTTTTTTTTTTTCTTGAGATGGAGTCTTGCTCTGTTGCCCAGGCTGGAGTGCAATGGCACTATCTTGGCTCACTGCAACCTCTGCCTCCAGGGTTTAAGTGATTCTCCTGCTTCAGCCTCCCAAGTAACTGGGATTACAGGCACATGCCACCATGCCCGGCTAATTTTTTGTATTTTTAGTAGAGACAGGATTTCGCCATGTTGGCCAGGCTGGTCTTGAACTCCTGACCTCAGGTGACGCACCTGCCTTGGCCTCTGAAAGTGTTGGGATTACAGGCATGATCCACCGCACCGGCCCTATGATTCATTTTGAATTGAATTTTGTATATAGTGTGAGGTAAGGTCAAGGTTCCATTGTAACACATGGCTAGCTAATTATCTACCACCACTGATGAAGTCCATTATTTTCCCATCATGTTGCTGTGGGACCTGTGTCATAATTCAGATGACCAGAGATAGGTGGGTCTGATTTTAGATCGTGGTCTGTTCCATTGGTCTGTTTACCTATCCTTAGACCAATACCACTGTCTACATATGCAGCTTTGTAATAATCTTGATAGCTGTGTTAGTCCTGCAGCTAAATCATTCTTCACAGTCTCTTTCTTGAATTGTTTTTTTACATAAGATATGTAAATAGTATATAAATAAATAGTATGTTGAAAATGGCTTGATTTGTCTTCTTTCCCTAGTGATAGTTGATGTAGGTATAAAATTTTAAGTTGACATGTATTTTATTTTTCATCAGCACGTTTGAGATTTCCCTTCATAGTTGCCCAGCTTTATTACTGCTGATCAAAATAAATTTAACTGTAAGTCATAGGTGTAGGTGCTCTTTTTACTTTCGTAGCTTTTAGGATATTTTTGATTTCTGCAGTTTTATTACAGTGACTCTTTTTTTCATCCTACTTGGTCACTTGCTATGCACTTTTAAAATAATTAGACTTTTAATTTTGGAACAGTTTTAGATTTACACAATTATTGAGAAAATAGTAAAGAATTCCTGTATATCCCACATCCAGTTTTCTCTATTATGAACGTCTTGCCTTAGCATGGTACATTTGTCCCCATTAGTGAACCAATATTGATACATTATTATTAACTAAAATCTGTATTTTATTTGTTTTTTCTCAATTTCTCCCTAATGTCTTTTTTCTCAGTTCTGGGATCCTATTTGGGACACCATATTATGTTTAGTCATCCTAACTTTTTAGATTCTTATTGATTGTGACAGTTTCTGAGGCTTTCTCATTTTTGATGACCTTGACAGTTGTGAAGGTTACTGGTCAGATGTTTTGTAGAATGAATCTGAATAGGGATTTGTCTGATGTTTTCTTGTTAGAGCAAGGTAATGTGTTATATGGAGGAAGATCACATGGGTAAAGTGCCATTCTCATCACATCGTATCAAGGGTACATACTATGAAAATGACATCACTATCGATATTAGCCATGAACACCTGACTTGAGGTAATGCTTATCAGGTTTCTCCACTGTAAAGTTGCTCATTTTCTCCTCCCTTTCCATACTGTGCTCTTTGGAAGAAAATCACTATATGCAGTTAACTCTTAAATAGGAATTATGCTCCACCTTCTTAAGGGCAATGTATCTACATAAATTATTTGAAATTCTTCTGCATATTAACTATATCTATGCTCCCCATTTGTTTATTTATTCAATCATTTATTTATATCAATATGTACTAATGGACATTTTCCTACTTTGGCTTATAACCCAACATAATTATATTTATTTTCTTATTCAAATTCTTGTAGCTTTCAGTTGGCTCCTGTATCATTTGTCTTGTCCTCATCATTGTATTTTTTTCCTTTTGGCTCATCCTGTATACTTCCTGTCCCAGTCAGCCATTTCTTGAAGAGTCAGCCATTTCTTGAAGGAGCCCTGGTTCCTTTTATTGCATAATGGTATTAGAAACCAAGATCTGGGTGCTAGGTATGCTCTGCAATACACTTTTTATTATTAATATTGTTTTTGGTTGACAACTTATGATTGTATACATTATGGGGTACAATGTGATGTTTCAATATAGCCAAACAGTATGGAATGATTAAGTCATGCTAATTAACGTATCTATCACCTCACTTACCCATCATTTTTTTATGGTGAGGTATTTGAAATGCATTATCTTTGTTACTTCAAAATACACAATACATTATTATTATTATTATTATTATTAATTAATTTATTTATTTTTTTGAGACAGAGTCTCGCTCTGTTCCCCAGGCTGGAGTGCAGTGGCACGATCTCGGCTCACTACGAGCTCCGCCTCCCAGGTTCACGCCATTCTCCTGCCTCAGCCTCCCCAGTAGCTGGGACTACAGGCGCCCGCCACCTCGCCCGGCTGGTTTTTTGTATTTTTTAGTAGAGACGGGGTTTCACCGTGTTGGCCAGGATGGTCTCAATCTCCTGACCTCGTGATCCGCCAGCCTCCGTCTCCCAAAGTGCTGGGATTACAGGCGTGAGCCACCGCGCCCGGCCTATTATTATTATTATTGAGACGGAGTCTCACTCTGTCGCCCAGGCTGGAGTGCAGCGGCATGATCTTGACTCAGTGCAACCTCCACCTCCCGGGTTCAAGCAGTTCTCCTGCCTCAGCCTCCTGAGTAGCTGGGATTACAGGCACACGCCACCACGCCCAGCTAATTTTTCACAATACATTATTTTAACCACGGTCACCCTGCTGTGCAATAGATCTCAAAATCTATTCCTTATGCCTATCTGAAACTGTGTTCCCTTTGATCAACTTTGATCTCAGGTTGTCTTGATAAAATTTGCAAGTATTACTCTTCATATAATGTTTCTTCATCATTCTCTCCATTTTCTTTTGCTTCTGGAACTCTTATTAAAGAGTTGGAGAAAAATCTCAATCTATCCACATGTCTCTTAAGTGAACTTCCTTTTTGCTTTTTTTCTGTCTCCTCCTTCATTTCCATCTCCTCTTCATCTTTTCTGTCTGTGCTACATTCTGATAAATTCCTTAGTACCATATTCCCATTTAATAATACGCTCTCTGGCTCTCTGTCTCTAATCCAGATTTATTTATTATTTTCAATTGTTTTATTTCCACTAGCATATTTTTAATTTCCAAGATTCTAATTATTTTCTATTTTTATGTCATTCACAAATCAGAGCAACAAGTAAACTGGTGGTTAGCTAAGGTCCTAGTCTTGAAGTTTTATCTATCTTTACACATTCCTTTAAGCCATAACCTTGGACAGTGGGTCAGCAACTGTTTATACACACGCACAAACACACACACGTATATATACACACACACGTATATATACACACATACACACGTATATATATACACATGTATATGTGAAAACATACATATGTGTATCTATAATACACATATGTACATACATACATACGTATATACATACACATATGTACATACATACATACGTATATACATACACATATGTACATACATACATACGTATATACATACACATATATGTATGTGTCTATAAATACACATATATACACATGTATGTATATATACACATATATACACATACATATATATGCACATATATATGCAAATATATATACACGCACTATATATAATACACAGACATTTATATAAAGTGGTAGTGAAGACCTTGCGTCAGTTTATGGTCTTAATCAGTGAGCCAGTTTCTGTTCTCTGCATTTAATCCTTTTTACCTCCAGGAGCTGAACTTTCACAGCCATTTTACTGTATTGACTGGAAACCCTAATGTATTATTCATTCTCATGATTCCTTTTTATTTATGCCAAATGATACAGGTTTCTGTTTTGTGGTAATAATATAACATTTTCTTTTAAAAATGTATTTATTTATGAAAATAAATAATTTGAAGAAAAATACAAAGTAAATATTAGTGCAAAATAAAATAAAAATGACTGAAGTTTGAGAGACCTAACACTGAGCCACACTGACATTCCATGATTTGAAATTATTGGTAGAACAGTGGCAGGACTACAAGCTGGATCTCCTTATAGTCCAGGTCCTTACACTGGACTCTTCCTGCAGAGTAATCTGGACAGGTAGTCCTGTGCAATTAATGAGTCTCTGTCACTGTTTGACAATGTGACATAGGTTTGGGACCTTGTGTGTGCAATGATGCTGAGGCAGGGTGAACATGAAAGCTACTGGTTTGAGAGACGTGAAAATTAGAGACCATCTTGGAGGCTTGCTTGTGGGACTACTGTGGCTCACACTGACTAGCCACAGATAGCTATGCCATGAGGTGAGGCCATCATGGTATTGATGCTTGGTATCAAGGATGGGGAGTCCTGGATCCCCTTCCTGGCACAACGTTTGACTCTGAGGTTTGGAGATAAATGACTTGACTACTCCAGAGGTGACTCACTGCACTTTGGAAATTCTCAGCTGCAAGCCTGCACTTTAAGAAAAATTATTATTATCATCTCTGACTAATAACCAGCAAACCCAAAGTGAAAAATAACTCAGTGGGAGATGAAGAGAAAATTCTTTTTCAAAAAAAAAAAAAAATTCATATTGAACTGCAAAGCACAATAAGGCAAAAGCAGAGGAATGCAGATAACAAATCTTTAAATATTAACTGGGTAATTATGCCAATTAACATTTAATTTGTCTATGCTCATCATATTTTATCCACAATAGCATTCTAGGTAACAGTTATTGCTGTAGACCTCTGAAAATTAATTAAAATCACTGAGACAGAACCAAAAAAAAGTCCATTCTTTTTAAAAAAATTCATTGAAGTTAAACAATCAATTTCCATTCTGAAAATTTACTACAAATGGGAACTTGGAAAGCCAGAACCAGAGACAGGTTTTCTTTCTTTCCTAACATCTGCCTATCCTCAGACTTTTGTTGCTATACCTCCCTGGGCTTCTAACTGAGTCAGAGTCTGCATAACAGGCAGTGGGTGGGGTGGAATGCTAAGTCCCCGTGCCTCCCAAGTTCCTGATTTCTCTGGTCTCTTGCCCTAATGCGAGAGGCTGTCTTGCCCGGAAATGGGCTTCCTCCAGTTGCCCCAAATTCAGCAGCTGCAGCTCAAGTGCGTTCTCAGTTCGTATTTCATCCAGGAGTCCTGTGGAGGTGTAGGCTGCGGCAACAAACTGAAATGAGCAGGTTGGCTGTTCCTCCATGGCTTGTTTCTGGTGGGGCCTGGGATCCCACAGTGTGTGCAGACCAAAGCTGGCCGTTCAATGGTGAGATTCGCTGCAGAGGGTTCAGTGATCAGGGTTTAGGGTGTCTGGGGAAATGCTGTCTTTAGATGCCTGCACGTCATAGCAGACAGCCCTATGAACTTTTTAAAGCTGAACTTTTATTTTCTATCCATCTATTAGGTAAAATCACACCAGCACAATTCAGGGCCTGCTTCTTCCCCTGACACAGTCACACAACCACTTCTTGGTGAGATGTCTGGGACATGATTCTCAGAATATTTTGATGGAAAAAGAAAGCTTAGTTGCTGCTAAATGCAGCCTCTTTCATTTCTGATTAGGCTGTACAAATGCATGGTCTTTCCTCCCTTGACTGGCTTCAATAATCTTAGCTCAGAAAACTAAAAATGATAGATACCTACAGAACTTATGTTTATGAGTCTACAACTATAGCAGCCAAACTTTTGATTAATCTTCAGGTAAACCCCCAGAATCCATTAACTCTACCTATCGGTTGCTAAGGACTGCGTTTGTACTATGTTTCATTTATCTTTTACTAAGTATCAATCAAGTCAATTGATTAATCGATCAGTGTATACTGATAATCTCCCACAGCCATCCCATTGTATTAGGTATAGTGTACAGAGGTTTAATGAGCTATGAAGGACATAAAAACACCCACGTCTGAAAAATGAGTGGCCTTCACATGCTTTGCCTTATTTGATTCCAACTACTATACTTGCAGCTGTTGTCCTCTTCCTTGGAACCTGTAACAACATTTTGAATGTGTCTGATCATACCTATCATGTCCCTCTGTGCAATCTACTTATGTGTGCACCTGTCTTACCTCTTTCTGGACTATGGGTTCCAAGAGACATGGACTCAAATTCATCTTTCATTTTCTACAACCTCTGACCCAGGGCCTGGCACTCAGTAGGTATCAAAAATACTTACTCATTTATTTTGCCAGCATTGGCCCAACAAGTCTAATAAATGGCCTTTTTGTGTCTGTCAGTGACAATTTACACCTGATAGGTCAGCTACTTTTGGACTATGACGATAAAAAAAAATTGACTTCTTTCTTTGCGTGACTATTTTCTCTTCACACCATTTATTGATTTGTGTTGTGTGTGTTTTAAATAACCAGGCCCCAATTAAGCCAACTTGTTCTTGGTTTTCTAAAAATTATGTAAACTGTAGTTTCTATTCTATAGCCAAAATTAAAATATATCATTGAAATTAAAGTAAGCCTACAGGAGTGCCATTAGGATATTCAAAGCCAAATGCTGATAATAATGGTATTTATTTTCTGAAATTTAGCAGCATTCATTCAAAAGCAACATGTAGTCCTAACTGCCTTAGATCAAAGAACACAAGTTACTTTAAGGTTCTATTCTCTAATTAGGTAGAAAAACCATTTCTTTCCCTCTTATTAACTATCTCCTTCCCATTATGTTCTATGTCACTTTAAGCAGAATTTCCATTTGAAAGAATTAATGAAGTCCGAGGGACTTTTCTGAAGATTGAAAAAGGATAAATTATCTTTATTTATAAAACTAAAAAGAGGTTCCAGTAGTTGCAGATTTAGTTAAGTCTTCCTTCTAAGCACAGCTCATGTATATATCAGAATATTCATTTGTTCCACCCATTTGCAAATACCTTGGCATTAGCAAATCAACAGAATTCAATCAAACAGACTTCATGGGGAACAATTCCTATAAGGATCATCCAGCCTCTCCCTAAGCACAACCTCACTCTTTCTTGGCAGGAGGGAGACCTCTTCAATGGGCCTGAAATATTTTGCCTTTATTGGGACTTGTGATATTGCCTTATTTACAAAATTATGGTCCAGTTTGGGGTGACAGTTGAGGCGGAGGCCCTTGGGCTCCCCATGGTTCCACAGGGTCAGAAAATAATAGATTGCCAAAGCTATATGGGGCCTTAGCTGCCACGGAGGCTAATACTCCTGTTTTACAGATTAGGCAGCTAAGACTCAGGAAGGGCAAAATGTTTTAATAAGGCAGTGAATCCCAAACCTGGCTGATCTTGGCTCATTCATCCCATCCATTCAATAAATGATTACTGCATGTTCCTCTGTGCCAGCATTGTTGTTGGTGGGGGGATACAGTGACGGTCCAGATAGGCATTGCCCTTACCTTCATAGAGCTTATACTCACTAAGAATACACCTAATATAAGAAAATAAAGCACAGTAATGGTCAGGGTGACCAAGGAAGAGAGGGGAGGGTTGGGAAGGGAAGGCTTGTGTTGAGATTTGAATAAGGACTAGGCATAGGATGATCAAAGGGTGGGGGCAGGAGTCATTCTAGACAAGGCGAATAGCTGGTGCACAGGATGAGAAGGAGCATGGAATAGTTGAGCATGGTGAGCAGTGGGGAGAGAGGAGAGACATGTTAATTGGAGAAGTAGGACAAGGCCAGGTCATCTATAGCAGTGGTTCCCAACCTTTTTTGGCACCAGGGACTGGTTTTGTGGAAGACAGATTTTCCACGGACATGGTCAGGGGAGGGTTTCAGGATGAAACTCTTGCACCCCAGATCATCAGGCATTATTAGATTATCGTAAGGAGCACACAACCTAGATCGCTTGCATGCGCAGTTCACAATAGGGTTCATGCTCCTATGAGAATCTAATGCCGCCAGTGATCTGACGGAAGGTGGAGCTCAGGTAGTAATGCTCACTCGCCACCTCCTGCTGTGCAGCCCGCTTCCTAACACTTCCTGGTGGCAGTCGGTAGCCCTGGGAGTTGGGGACCCCTGATGTAGAGACTTGCAGGTTGTGGTAAGGAGTCCGGATTTTTAAAAAAATTATAATGAGAACCTAGATTATTTCAAAATGAGCTTCTTAAAGGGCATTTTCTTTGTTGTTATTATTGTTTTACAAAAGATTATTGGGACTAGGATTCTGATAATGAGTCAGGTCAGAAGATGGCCCAGCACACTTCCGGGCCAGTTCCTGTAACTATACACCATCTCCTTTCATTGTATTAAGGACCATCTTGCAACCCTCTGGGCAAGACTGAAAGGGTGGCGTGGTGTTACCCATTAAATGAATTATGATGAGGCCAAATTTTAGCCACAAACACAAATGATTTCATCTCAAAATAATATTGTGATCTTTTTTGAGCATACCGTGGCATAGGTTACCTAAGTTTGGAAAAAAACAAAGCCATCAAAGCCTTCTGTTGATGATGTGGATGAGTCTATCTCCTCCACCTGGTCAGGCTGGTCACCCCAGTCGAGACCCAACCACACTTGAGCCACCTCACACAGATGAGAATCTCTTCTGGTTGCACCACAGGCTGATACCCCAGAGGGTGGCAATCAGTGAGTCAGTGCCAACCTCACAGATATGGGACAATTGAGTACTAACTGGGATGGACCTAGGGCTGGTGGGGCCCCAGTCTGCCTCTGATGACCCAGAAGGCCAGGAACTGGCCGATTGATGGTGGTTATGATTTTACTTTATGCTACCAGTCCTTACCTTTAGAGGTCATATGACACAGGGTACAGAACAGGGTCAACACACACCTGGGAAAGAAAACACATGACCTAAATGTTAACTGGCCACCAGCCATCAAAATGTCTCAGGGATTGCACAAGCCTTCACATACCTGGACCTTCCCAAATGGTAGCCGAGGCTCCCACGAGGCAGAACTCTGAAGCTCAGCACCTGAAGACCCGGCTGGCAATGCTGCCTCTGCCTCATGACTAGCTGTGTGACCTTCGGTAAGTCACTTGGCCCCTGTGGGGCTCACTTGGCTTCCCTGGGCAGTGGGAGAGGTGAACATGGCCTTGCCAACATCATAGGGTTATATATGAAGTAATGTGAGTGAAAGGGACTTGGAAAGGGGAGAGTGGCACCTAAAGTGGCTTACTGGGCTTTACAACCACTGGGAAGTGTGGGGGAAATTCATCAGAGAGGTGATGTGGATGGTGAAAGGTTCAAAACATGAAAATCCTGGGGACAGGCTATAGAAACTGAGACTCTATCCATGTTAAACAGAGAAGTTTGAGGGCTGTAGTCCAGCCTTTGACTGGTTCTTACTCAGAACATTGTGACTAACTTCTATCAGGTCTCCTGAGGAAAAAACAAAATAAAATGCATACTAAAATGGGGTGTATTCTATCTCTGAAGAATGTCTTGTGAGCGTATTAAATACCGGAATGAGTTACTAAAACAAGTTTGGTATTCTTTCTCTGATGGCCTTAGGAGAGATTCATACCTGAGTGTGGGTGGTTTAAATGTGATTCTGGCTGAAGATAGAGGAAGACACTACAAACTTAGTTCCCTTTTTTGGTTCCTGGAACTAAATTCATAAGAATTTTCAGGATGTGAGCTCCATGAAGACAGGGAATGTTGTTCACTGATGCATTCCAAGCATCCAGCATAACACCTAGCGTATAGTAGGTGCTTAATAAATATTTGCTGAATGGATAAAAGAACACTATGAGCTAGTCTGGGCATTTGGAAGTGAGACAAGTTACCCTCTGGTTCACCTACCTGCTTATCCACAGCCCCTGGCTCAGCATGCTATGGGCTGAGCCTCTAAGTTACAGCAGTGGCCTTCAAATCTCAGGAAATTTGGACAAGGTGTCTGTATTAGTCAGGGTTCTCTAGAGGGACAGAACTAATAGAATAGATAAATATATAAAGGGGAGTTTACTAAGTAGTATTTCACACGATCACAAGGTCCCACAATAGGCTGTCTGCAGGCTGAGGTGCAAGGACAGCCAGTCCGAGTTCCAAAGCTGAGTCTGATGTTCGAGGGCAGGAAGTATCCAGCATGGGAGAAAGATGTAGGTTGGGAGGCTAGGCCAGTCTCTCTTTTCACATTTTTCTGCCTGCTTATGTTTTAGTTGTGCTGGCAGCTGATTAGACTGTGCCCACCCGGATTAGGGGTGGGTCTGCCTTTCCCAGTCCACTGACTCAAATGTTAATCTCCTTTGGCAACACCCTCACAGACATGCCCAGGATCAATACTTTGTATTCCTGCATCCAATCAAGTTGACGCTCAGTAGTAACCATCACAGTGTCTCAGTCCTCTTCATCAGGGATTTGCATGGTGGGGAAGGAGTCAAGTCCACTCAGGTTCAACTATAGCCACCCACCCATCTTTTACCTGATATTTATACATACTGGGCTTCCAGATACTAGTTTCTATTTGTTTGGTAACAGTCCACTCGAGTTGCTATTCTATGAGAGCAATCTGTGATTTTAAAAAGCCTGACATACAGGAAAAGTGAGGGAATAAGACCCTTGTTAAAGCACCTTCCATCTCTAGGATTTCTGAGTAACAGATGAGGGGACCAAAATGGTCACTTTGGACATGTTTTTGGTGCCTCTTGTTTCATGAAATTCAAATAAAGGGAAGAAAGGCCGTAATAAATTGTTCCAGTTTTCCTCTTTTTGAAGTGTTCATGGGTTGTTGTCTGAATAATCGTATTTTAAAAAGCAATCTGTCTAATTCTAAAAGGCTGGGGGTTGCCAGGTCTCTGGGGAGACTCTCTTTTGAGCATACAAGGCCATTTATTGAAATCGTTCTGTTACTCAGTAGTGAGCACATTGGCACCACAACAGCCCTCAGAGGGACGCACACAATCTAGTTAATTACGAGGATTCAAGAAGGAGTATGACCACGTATCTGGGCCTGCTGTTAGTATCAGGAGAGGCAGACCCACCAAGGCCTAGTTCCAAAGGGACTCCAAGGGACATTTCCCTACTCCCCTATCTCCACATAAGAAGGAAAACACAGATATGGACCACTCTGCACCACGAGGAGAGGAAAAGAGGCCACCTTGAAGGGTCTTAGGATTGGTCAGCAAGCAAACAAGTCACAAGTTGAGTTCGGTGGTTGATGTCTTGTCCTGGAATCATAAACTTGGCCTCCCACCCTACCCCAATCTATATACAGCCCTGTCTCTGAAGGCCCTGCGACCCAAACAATTGCCTTGGGAGACAACAATTATATTTGCAGTATTATCTTGCTTTTCAGAATGTGGTCTTCCTTGGATGTCTCACAATGCTCTGGTCAATGGCACTTAGGGCAGGCATACCCAGTCTCATTTTAAAGATGAAGAAACAGAGGCTCAGAGATGTTAAGTCACTTGTCTAGTTACACCGGTTAGAGTAGGTACTGGGAACACCAGTAATGGCGTCAGACTACTTGGGTTCATGTCTTGGCACTTCCACTTAATCAGATCTGCAACTTGGGCTTTGGTGACTCAGTTTCTTGAGTATAATGATATCTGCTTCATAGTGTGATTGGTAGATTAAAAAAGATAAAGCATCCCACTCATGAAAGTGGTTAGCATCCTGAAATGCTCAATAAATATCAGCCATTATTATGATGAAGAGACAACCATTAAGGCCAATTCCTAATCTCATGGTATTTCCAGTACACAGTGTTGTACCCAGCACCAGCTTCTTGCATTCTCTTTCTGCCCAATCCTTTCCCCTGCTCCCACCACCTTCCTCACTCAAAATAGTGAAGATGTAAAACTCTTTTTCTAAACATTATGGCTCCCTTGGCTGCTACTTAAAATTCTGGCAGGCACAAGGGGATGTGATGTCTCTACCTCTTTGTGGCATGAGGTTAAAAAGTATCACTGGATACAGGGAAATAAAAGCCTATCTCCCAAGGCTGTCAGTAAAGGTTTGAGTGATGTGACTGCAGCAAGCACAGGTGGTGCCTTGTAGCATCAACCACCCACCCCAAATAGCACCATCAGCCATTGGCAGAGGCAGAACTGGAACTCTGTGCCTGGAGTCCTTTCCATTCCCCAGGCTACCTCGATTGCCCTGCATCTGGGACCAGTAGCAGGTGGGAGAAGAGTCAGGAAGGAGAGGGGGTGGCTCACTGCTGGCTGCTACCATGTCAGTAGCACTCACTATCCTGAGGACAGAGAGTGGCCCCTCACAGCTTAAAGAACTAATAGAATAGATAAATATATAAAGGGGAGTTTACTAAGTAGTATTTCACACGATCACAAGGTCCCACAATAGGCTGTCTGCAGGCTGAGGTGCAAGGACAGCCAGTCCGAGTTCCAAAGCTGAGTCTGATGTTCGAGGGCAGGAAGTATCCAGCATGGGAGAAAGATGTAGGTTGGGAGGCTAGGCCAGTCTCTCTTTTCACATTTTTCTGCCTGCTTATGTTTTAGTTGTGCTGGCAGCTGATTAGACTGTGCCCACCCGGATTAGGGGTGGGTCTGCCTTTCCCAGTCCACTGACTCAAATGTTAATCTCCTTTGGCAACACCCTCACAGACATGCCCAGGATCAATACTTTGTATTCCTGCATCCAATCAAGTTGACGCTCAGTAGTAACCATCACAGTGTCTCAGTCCTCTTCATCAGGGATTTGCATGGTGGGGAAGGAGTCAAGTCCACTCAGGTTCAACTATAGCCACCCACCCATCTTTTACCTGATATTTATACATACTGGGCTTCCAGATACTAGTTTCTATTTGTTTGGTAACAGTCCACTCGAGTTGCTATTCTATGAGAGCAATCTGTGATTTTAAAAAGCCTGACATACAGGAAAAGTGAGGGAATAAGACCCTTGTTAAAGCACCTTCCATCTCTAGGATTTCTGAGTAACAGATGAGGGGACCAAAATGGTCACTTTGGACATGTTTTTGGTGCCTCTTGTTTCATGAAATTCAAATAAAGGGAAGAAAGGCCGTAATAAATTGTTCCAGTTTTCCTCTTTTTGAAGTGTTCATGGGTTGTTGTCTGAATAATCGTATTTTAAAAAGCAATCTGTCTAATTCTAAAAGGCTGGGGGTTGCCAGGTCTCTGGGGAGACTCTCTTTTGAGCATACAAGGCCATTTATTGAAATCGTTCTGTTACTCAGTAGTGAGCACATTGGCACCACAACAGCCCTCAGAGGGACGCACACAATCTAGTTAATTACGAGGATTCAAGAAGGAGTATGACCACGTATCTGGGCCTGCTGTTAGTATCAGGAGAGGCAGACCCACCAAGGCCTAGTTCCAAAGGGACTCCAAGGGACATTTCCCTACTCCCCTATCTCCACATAAGAAGGAAAACACAGATATGGACCACTCTGCACCACGAGGAGAGGAAAAGAGGCCACCTTGAAGGGTCTTAGGATTGGTCAGCAAGCAAACAAGTCACAAGTTGAGTTCGGTGGTTGATGTCTTGTCCTGGAATCATAAACTTGGCCTCCCACCCTACCCCAATCTATATACAGCCCTGTCTCTGAAGGCCCTGCGACCCAAACAATTGCCTTGGGAGACAACAATTATATTTGCAGTATTATCTTGCTTTTCAGAATGTGGTCTTCCTTGGATGTCTCACAATGCTCTGGTCAATGGCACTTAGGGCAGGCATACCCAGTCTCATTTTAAAGATGAAGAAACAGAGGCTCAGAGATGTTAAGTCACTTGTCTAGTTACACCGGTTAGAGTAGGTACTGGGAACACCAGTAATGGCGTCAGACTACTTGGGTTCATGTCTTGGCACTTCCACTTAATCAGATCTGCAACTTGGGCTTTGGTGACTCAGTTTCTTGAGTATAATGATATCTGCTTCATAGTGTGATTGGTAGATTAAAAAAGATAAAGCATCCCACTCATGAAAGTGGTTAGCATCCTGAAATGCTCAATAAATATCAGCCATTATTATGATGAAGAGACAACCATTAAGGCCAATTCCTAATCTCATGGTATTTCCAGTACACAGTGTTGTACCCAGCACCAGCTTCTTGCATTCTCTTTCTGCCCAATCCTTTCCCCTGCTCCCACCACCTTCCTCACTCAAAATAGTGAAGATGTAAAACTCTTTTTCTAAACATTATGGCTCCCTTGGCTGCTACTTAAAATTCTGGCAGGCACAAGGGGATGTGATGTCTCTACCTCTTTGTGGCATGAGGTTAAAAAGTATCACTGGATACAGGGAAATAAAAGCCTATCTCCCAAGGCTGTCACTAAAGGTTTGAGTGATGTGACTGCAGCAAGCACAGGTGGTGCCTTGTAGCATCAACCACCCACCCCAAATAGCACCATCAGCCATTGGCAGAGGCAGAACTGGAACTCTGTGCCTGGAGTCCTTTCCATTCCCCAGGCTACCTCGATTGCCCTGCATCTGGGACCAGTAGCAGGTGGGAGAAGAGTCAGGAAGGAGAGGGGGTGGCTCACTGCTGGCTGCTACCATGTCAGTAGCACTCACTATCCTGAGGACAGAGAGTGGCCCCTCACAGCTTAAAGATTTAAACCTCTGCAAAAGGGGGTATCTGAGGACAAACCTTTCAGAGGATGCTTTCCAAGGTCCTTGCCCTTGTTCTAAATACAACATCTCCCTAAGAAATTGTTAGACATAGCATGAAGGGGGATGGGTAGAATTAATTGGGAACTATCTGACAAGACAGTATAAAAATCTCAGATGCTTCTCGTCGCTGGAAAGGCATATATTGGATTCCTATCCAGAACTTTGCTTGATTGGAATATAAACAGAGAACACATTTCTGATGTCCCTGCCTTAAGGGGATTTATAATTAAGTTGAAAAAGTAATGGCATAGAGAATATGGAGAGGATCACACGAGGACGTGCTCCTCCATGGGCTGCACAAGGCTAAGAATGTCCCTTATGGAGCACTGTCTCTAGATTTTGCAGGCCATTTGGTAACCCATTCTTCCTGCATTTTATATTTAGATTCTATATTCCCAAACCTCCTTGGAAGAACAACAGTGCTATTGTTATGTATTGTGGTCTTACTGGAAAAGAAAGATGATATATTAATTAGATTATTATTAATGTGGAACTTGGCTTTCCAAGTTTAGATGACATTTTCCTCAAAGGTATTGCTTGTTTTAAATTACATGCCAGTAACCTCTGCCTTCTGGGTTCCTTTTTCGCCTGCTCAGTAATGATATTATCAATGTTCTTGGAAGCTGAAGCTCAGAATTTTGGAAAAATGCAACAAATACTTCCTATATCAATGTTTGAAGTATAGCCACTGTCTCGCTTTTATCTGCTGTGGTTGTTCTACATTATGTAATGTACTTGAAACATGTGGGCTTTGGTGATTGAGAGAACAGAGTTCATATTCTGGTTCTGTGTGAACTTGGGTGAGCTATCTTCCCTGAGCTTTAGTTCCCTCATCAGTAAAATGAGAATAAACAGCCGTGTTTCTCAAGGTGGTTGTGAGGAGTGAAGCAATGAACCTAGAACATAGTATAGTGTCTGGTGCAGAGTGGACAGTCAATAATAATAATGATTTAATAGCTAACAATTACTGAATAGTTATTATATACTGACAATATGCTATGGGTTTTACATATATTATTATATTTAATCCTTAAAACAACCCTATAATCATTCTGTCCACTTTATATTTGAGGAAATAGAGGCACACAGAAGTTATGGAAGTTTTTCTTCTTTTTTTTTGAGATAGAGTCTCACTCTGTTGCCAGGCTGGAGTGCAGTGGTGTGATCTTGGCTCACTGCAACCTCTGCTTCCCGGGTTCAAGCGATTCTCCCGCCTCAGCCTCCCAAGTAGCTGGGACTACAGGTGCGTGCCACCACGCCCAGCTAATTTTTGTGTTTTTAGTACAGATGGGGTTTCACCATGTTGGCCAGGATGGTCTTGATCTCTTGACCTCATGATCCGCCTGCCTCGGCCTCCCAAAGTGCTGGGATTACAGGTGTGAGCCACCGCGCCCTGCCAGAACTTTTAACTACCTAGGTGTTTAAGTACATATAGCCAGGTAGTGGCAGGATTTGGGTTTGAACCCAGGACCACAGGATTTAAATCCAGGCCTTATGGGCCTCTAGAGCCTATAACCTTAACCGTAATCATGAGAAATAATGACCATTCTTATCAACATTATCTGATTGAAATATACAATTTGTTTTCTTTTTTGGTTTAACGCTGCGAAGCAACTGCTCTGACAACTGGATGCACTGACTGGCCTGGTCCTTTTGTCAGTATAAAAGCAAAGCTTCTATAACAAGTATGACGTCATTTGGAAGAAGAAAAATTCCTCCCCATAACCTCGTAATGTAAGCAGGCTAGTAATATGTGTATAAAAATCCATAAGCTCCTCAGTTATAGCAAACTTTATTTTTTATATAATTAGAGATAATAAATTAAAGGTATAAGCTGAAAGATTCAAAAATATAAAAAGGCATGATTTGGGATGAAGATTATGCTTTGAACCTTTGTGATCAGACTGAGAGCCTATCAGTTATTAAAGTGGACACCAGGTCATGGTATACCATGCATTGATTTACCTTTTATCTTTTGCCAGCAATGGTAAAGCGATCTGCAGATTTGTCAGGATGTGTTTCTACTAGAAAAGCCGCACTTATAAACTCTATTCATTTAAAATGGGACAAAATTCACACAGTCTGTCATTTCCTTATTAAGAAATAGACAACTAAGAAATGTTTTTCATTGCGACTGTCACCAAGACACAATGCTGATATCAATAAGCATTTTTGTGTATGTTCTCCTTGCTGAAACCTTGTCAGCATGTTCTCATTTGCTTACAGAAGCTGAGTGGTAAAAAATTTCAAATATAAAAATTCTAATGTCACTGTCATTAGCCAGAAAAAGAAAGGCAGAGCAAAGAAAGAATCTTGGAGAATAAAGTCTCTCTGGAGACACTCCAAGGAGGATGCCTGTACCGGCTACCTTCAGCCCCAGTGCTCTAGACATGGAGATGGCCTTAGAAGTTTCCACTAATGACTTTCCCCATTCCTCAAATGAACTTTGCTTCCTCCCACCTTGCCACCTTTCAACCTCTGTTCTTTCTCCCTGGAATCCTGTCTCCACTGACCTTCCCCCAATCCTTGCACATCCTTCAGATCTCTGCTTAGAGAAGTCTTCCTCAACCTCCAAGACTCACTTCGGTCCTTTGTCGTTTTCTTTCATTGGGATCAAACACTGTCATTGTTTGTAGTCATGTACTTGTGTGATACACAATGCTAAGTCCATGGGGTGGGAACCAGGCCTAGTTTTAGGCACTATTATACCCCTGGGGTTTGGTGTAGTGATGGACACCTAGTAGAGGCACATAAAATATCTAAAGGGAACCTGAGCACCCACTGCTTGGGCCAGTGCTACTGCTTGTGCTGCTGCTTCAACAAAATTAGATCATAGAGCTCTTATCTCCTCTTGTCCAGATTATTTGTGCCAGTGACACGTGACTTAAGTTGCACACTGGACTGGTGCAAAGCAATGCTTTCCTCAAGCTTCACAACGGTTTTGATTGGCGTAGCCTGGGCTTGGTTTATAGCCTCTGGGATTACCAGATTAGTAGTGAGAACCATTTATCAGTTGTTGAATGGTTGTAGAAAACCATTTATCAGTTTTTTTCAGCATACAGGGGCACCTTTAAGAAAGCTTGGCTGGATGGCAGAGTTGGAAATTGATCTGATTTTCACTGAAGTGCACATGTTCTACGCCATTCAAGTCTGAGGTCCCCACCCTCATGAGTGTCCCCAGTTAAGGCAAATTCTGACCTTCTTATGTCTTCCATTCCAGTAACAATATTAGTATGGAAGGGAACAAAAATGACATCACAATAGGTAGAGCCTATGATGTGCAAAAATGTTAATAAATCAAAACACAAATATTAACAAATTATTTGTGACATTCCACTTGACTGATGGTGATCCTGTCACCACATTGTAAATGAGAATTTCAAATCTGGGTAAAAAAAAAAAAACCTGAAAATCACTCAGGGGACCCTGGGGTCCAGTTAGGACCTTCAGGTTGCCACCCCTGCCTGTCACCCCAAACATTCTCCTGCAACCCCAGGAGTAAGCCTACTAAAGGGCTTCTATGCATCCTTGCTATTTTACTTTCTGGCTCTGGAATCTGGACAAAGCAAATTGGAATCTGGCATGAGTTTGCTACTCTTTTAATAGCCCTGATACATCTTGGAGTGCCCCATTTACTTGGGCATTTTTACAGCTCTATTTTAAAGAAAGTGAAAACAAAAAAGTTCAAATGTTTAATAGTAGGGACCATGGTACATGTTGGTATTCAACTCTCACATTCTCCATCCCCACACCCCTCCACCTCCAGCACAGTATCTTGCTCAGTAAACCCTGTGAAGTTTTTATTTGTCCGCACTTCTTTCTTCTCTCACCTATTCTTGTCTCCAGGGAGGATACTGTGGGGCTGGCTCCTCTTATGACAGCATCTATTAGTATGCTGGCTTTGTGCCAGCCTGGCTATTCCATTCACAATCTAAGTCTGGAGAGCCCAGGAACTCAAATTCTCCCTTTACAGTGGGTAGGGGGCGTGTCCATGACAGTCCCTTCTTCCTTGCCTGTAGAAAACCCTGACCTCAGCTTTGCTCTCCTCAGACACGCCAAAGAAAGGAGATGAAATTGGCGGAAGTGGCCTGATTCTTCGCTAGTGGGGGGAGTTAGGCTCCCAATCCTCAAAGAACTGTTCACTTTTCAGACCTGGGTTTTCCTGAGGGCACTATGTAGCGACCACTGTGCGCTGTACTTGGATTCAGAAGACCCGGCTGCAAGTTTGGATACGACCACTTACCAGCTACGTGACTTTAGGCAAGCCACTTTAGCTTTCTGAGGTTATCCACAGGGTGGCTGGCTTGAAAGAGTGCGCCTTGATTCTGTTCCATTACCTGCACTACCCATATTTAAGGGTTGGTACTTCAAGAGACACTCAAAAAAACAAAGGTTACGAGAGTTATCTACTGACACGTTTCAGAGGAGATTCAATAAAGGCTTCCCAGGACTGGCCCCAGGCATTCCCCGGCCTCCCCGCAGCTGCTGCCCGTCCCTGCCCCCACTCCATTCCCTGCGCACCACGGGCTGGTGCAGCGTAGCTCTTAGGGGGTGGTGTGAGTCCTTGGAAAGCTCCGAAGAATTTCAGAGGGTCAGTCACTCTCATTTACTCTAATGTGCTTTTAAGACTCCTTGATGGGGCTCCTTCCTCCACCTGCCTTCCATTGGCCTACTCCTCCGGGAAGGGTGGCAGCCGAAGACCTCGCGGTTTTCCC
>NW_012107519.1:1237202-1267159 GCF_000951045.1 Mandrillus leucophaeus
CAGTGGCTCCCGCCTGCCCCGGCCCGCACTAGGCTAGGGCCGCTCCGGGCCGGGGGTGAAAAAGGAACAGGACAGGCCCGCGAGGCTGACCCTGCGCATTATCCCTGGCCTCCACGGCTTTGGAGCGGGAAAGGGCTCTGGGGCAGTTCGCAACCTGCACAAACGACCATGAATGAGCCATGCAGGCGGCGGTGCGCTGGACTTGGGCACCCAGGACCAGCCTCCTGTGGGGCCCCGGCCAGGCCCGGTTACCTATGCGAGCTGGGGCTCACTGGTGGAAGCTTTGCGCCCAGCATGCCAGAACCTGCTGCTATTTGGACTTTGGAAAAGTTTTTAAAAATTGCTTTGGGAACTAAACAGAAGGGTTTCTACCGGGGTCTCGCAAAGTAAAACGAGTGGGTTGGGGGATGGGGATGGCGTCTTGAAAGTGATTAGAGATGCTTTCGGCCGTCACTGAGGACCGCGCTGGGCTCACCAAGGTGTTTTTTGGGGAGGGAGAGAAAATATTTATTCTAGTACGTGTATTCTGGCTCGGGTGCGGGCAGGGCGCGGCCCTGGATAGTGGGCCATGGGGGTCAGGAGGAATCTGTGGCTGCCGGGACAGGTAGTGAAGGCTAAGACAGTGTCTTCACAGAGCCTCCTGTCCCGCGAGCCCGGAGCCCGCTCTGCCGCCGGGACACTGCTGGCAACGCGGGCGCGCGGGCGCAGTCAACAGGGAGGTGTGTAGTGTAAGGTGTGTGAGCGGGTGTGTGAAGAGGGCAGCGGGGGCGGGAGTGTGTAGCGGAAGTGGAGCGAGTGTGTGTGTGTATGTGTGTGTGGAGGGGCAGGGTGAGTGTCCAAGCTTCCATCTGGACGCCCCCACGCAGCCGACCGCCCAGACGCGCCGGGAAGGGCGCCCGCTCCGCGCAGCAGCTGAAGGGGGGCGGGGAGCGCGCGGGCAGAGGAAGGAGGGTGTCTCCGGCTGAGGATTTCTCTCGAAGCTCCCCACAGTAATTCTGCTCCTC
This sequence comes from Mandrillus leucophaeus, assembly GCF_000951045.1. Taxonomy (NCBI): domain Eukaryota; kingdom Metazoa; phylum Chordata; class Mammalia; order Primates; family Cercopithecidae; genus Mandrillus; species Mandrillus leucophaeus. The sequence goes on from NW_012107519.1 coordinate 1,238,207, forward strand.
CTAGGGTTTACCCTCCCAGTCCCAAGGTGCCCAAAATACTTAAACAAACAAACAACCCAAACCTGTTCCGTTTTCGCTCCTGTATAAATAGAACAGACTTTCCAAAAAAGCAATACGCATTCACTCTTATCACCAGCCACTTCTTTCCACCAAGTAATTCAGAAAAAAGCAGTCAGCTTCCGTGAATGCATGTAGCTTTTTTTTTCTTCGCTGCCTCCTTTTGCTTGCGGTTTTGAGCTGCCAAGAAAGTGAGTAGGGGTTTGACTGTAGTGTCTCGGCTCAGCTCGGTTTCTTTCCGAAGTTTAATTTTCCGGAATGGCTCCCAAACAAGGGCTAGGGAGGCGGAGCCGCCGGCACCGGATCTTCGCCTTTTTTGGAAAGTCCCAGAGAACCGGAATTCCTCCCCGCCCCGGGAGGCTGAGCCGCAGCCCGGAGCCGCTCGCTCTCCCGCTGTGGCTGCGGCTGGGTCCATGGCGCGCCCTCTCTCCCGCGATCCCTGTGCCCCGGACCCAGGCTGCAGCTAGGGCCGCGTGCCCGGGACCCCCGCGGATCCCCGCCGGCTGCGAGCTGGGAGTCGCGAGCCCGGCGGAGTCCGCGCGGCCGAGCCCGTGTATGCAAATCAGCCATGTGACGGCAAAAGCCGCCTGGCCCAGCCCTGTTCCTCAGTCCATATATGGGCAGCGACGTCACGGGTATTGAAGACCTGCCCATAAATACTTAGAGCAACACTTTCCGTCTAACTGAGCAAGGAGCAATTGATTAATAGCTCGGCGAGGGGACACACTGACTGTTATAATAACACTACACCAGCAACTCCTGGCTTCCCAGCAGCCGGAACACAGACAGGAGAGAGTCAGTGGCAAATAGCCATTTTTCTTATTTCTTAAAAAACAGCAACTTGTTTGCTACTTTTATTTCTGTTGATTTTTTTTTTTTTTTTTTTTTTTTTGGTGTGTGTGGTGGTTGTTTTTAAGTGTGGAGGGCAAAAGGAGATACCATCCCAGGCTCAGTCCAACCCCTCTCCAAAACGGCTTTTCTGACACTCCAGGTAGCGAGGGAGTTGGGTCTCCAGGTTGTGCGAGGAGCAAATGATGACCGCCAAGGCCGTAGACAAAATCCCAGTAACTCTCAGTGGTTTTGTGCACCAGCTGTCTGACAACATCTACCCGGTGGAGGACCTCGCCGCCACGTCGGTGACCATCTTTCCCAATGCCGAACTGGGAGGCCCCTTTGACCAGATGAACGGAGTGGCTGGAGGTAAGCCGCGTGTCTTCGCAGGCCGGGACCTGCGCGGCCCGGAGGTGGTGGGTGGGGTGCAGTGGGTGTGCGGGAATCGCAGGAGAGGATTGGGGCTCCAGGTGGACGGTGCTGATTGCACTGGCTTTGAAGACTGGAAGTGGGTGTAGGAGGAACCTGCGGCAGCAGGGACCAGGGCGCGCGGGCAGATGCGCCAGGTCGCCAGCAAACCGGCGTGCGTGCGCCCCGGCGCGCCCAGCCCCGGGCGAGCGCAGTGATGGGGGTGGAAGAGGCGTCCCTTCAGGCTTCGAGGCTTGCGCAGGCCCTCTGGCCGGTAGCACTTCGACCTCCCCTCTCCCGGGGCAGGGGCAAAGTGACGGTAAAGTTCGGGGCTCCCGGGGAGAGCTGCGCGCCTGGAGAGCCCAGCGGCGGAGAAGCGCCAGGGGAAATCGTCGGTAGCTCCCTCCTGGGCAGAGCCGACCCCGGGAAAATCTCGGAGCGCTCCCTTCTTGCGGCCTGGAGGCGCTCCCCCACCTGCGCACCGCCCGCGAAGTTGAGGGGGTTAGCAAGGCGGGGGCTCTGGCCGGCGGAGGCAGGGAGTGGGTGGTGGAGGAGGGCGAGCAACGGCGGGAAGCAGCCCCCGGACTGCTGAGGGAGGCCCGCGGGGGCACCGGCGACGCCGGTTTCCTTGGCGATGCCGTGGAAGTCGTCTCTCGCGGCCCCCGCACCTTCCTCGAAGCCGGGCCACTGGCCTTGAGCTGAGGCGGGGACGCGCGGCTGTCGGGAAAGGCGGAGAAGATTGGGAGGGCAGGGAAACCTACGGACTCCTTCCTCTACAGCCCCCATTCCCTCCAGCAGCCCTCAGCTGAAGCGCAGCGGGAGAGGGAGGGAGAGAAAGGCACAAGGCGCTGGGGATGGGGAGCAGCCGGGAAGTCACCCACCCGCTTCTCGGGCTCTCCTCTCGGTTTGGCAGCATCACGGCACTAGGTCGATTCTTGGGTGGTGTTTGTCCTGGTGCCTCAGCCGTGGAACCCCCAGGCAAAAAAGAGGGAGAGAAGCTCCGGGCAGATGGGGCCTTTTAAAATATTGTTGTTGCTATTATTGGGTGTTTTTTATTGGGGACTAGAGCTGCAGATGGCTGGGGGTGGAGGGAAGTTGGGAAAAGCTCATTCTGCTTTTTTGGAGGTAGTTCTTGAGTTCCATACTGTCAATGGGTTGCCACAGTTGGGCTGGCCTCTTCTTACTGTCTGTGGGTCTCAATTTCCCTACCTTTTGGACTTTGCCCCAGCTCTACAGTGCTGAGACTCTGGGCCTTGGGAATGGACCTATGTGAGCCGGGGTGAGAAGGGAATCCTGGCTGTATTTTCATTGTTCCACCTCCATTCTGCCTTTTCCCTCCCCAGATGGCATGATCAACATTGACATGACTGGAGAGAAGAGGTCGTTGGATCTCCCATATCCCAGCAGCTTTGCTCCCGTCTCTGCACCTAGAAACCAGACCTTCACTTACATGGGCAAGTTCTCCATTGACCCTCAGTACCCTGGTGCCAGCTGCTACCCAGAAGGCATCATCAATATTGTGAGTGCAGGCATCTTGCAAGGGGTCACTTCCCCAGCTTCGACCACAGCCTCATCCAGCGTCACCTCTGCCTCCCCCAACCCACTGGCCACAGGACCCCTGGGTGTGTGCACCATGTCCCAGACCCAGCCTGACCTGGACCACCTGTACTCTCCACCACCGCCTCCTCCTCCTTATTCTGGCTGTGCAGGAGACCTCTACCAGGACCCTTCTGCGTTCCTGTCAGCAGCCACCACCTCCACTTCTTCCTCTCTGGCCTACCCACCACCTCCTTCCTATCCGTCCCCCAAGCCAGCCACGGACCCAGGTCTCTTCCCAATGATCCCAGACTATCCTGGATTCTTTCCATCTCAGTGCCAGAGAGACCTACATGGTACAGCTGGCCCAGACCGTAAGCCCTTTCCCTGCCCCCTGGACACCCTGCGGGTGCCCCCTCCACTCACTCCACTCTCTACCATCCGTAACTTTACCCTGGGGGGCCCCAGTACTGGGGTGACCGGACCAGGGGCCAGTGGAGGCAGCGAGGGACCCCGACTGCCTGGTAGCAGCTCAGCAGCAGCCGCCGCCGCGGCCGCCGCCGCCTATAACCCACATCACCTGCCACTGCGGCCCATTCTGAGGCCTCGCAAGTACCCCAACAGACCTAGCAAGACACCAGTGCACGAGAGGCCCTACCCGTGCCCAGCAGAAGGCTGCGACCGGCGGTTCTCCCGCTCCGACGAGCTGACACGGCACATCCGAATCCACACTGGGCATAAGCCCTTCCAGTGTCGGATCTGCATGCGCAACTTCAGCCGCAGTGACCACCTCACCACCCACATCCGCACCCACACCGGTGAGAAGCCCTTCGCCTGTGACTACTGTGGCCGAAAGTTTGCCCGGAGTGATGAGAGGAAGCGCCACACCAAGATCCACCTGAGACAGAAAGAGCGGAAAAGCAGTGCCCCCTCTGCCTCAGTGCCAGCCCCCTCTACAGCCTCCTGCTCTGGGGGCGTGCAGCCTGGGGGCACCCTGTGCAGCAGCAGCAGCAGCACTCTTGGTGGAGGGCCGCTCGCCCCTTGCTCCTCTCGGACCCGGACACCTTGAGATGAGACTCGGGCTGACACACCAGTTCCCAAAGGTCCCGGAGGCCCTTTGTCCACTGGAGCTGCACAACAAACACTACCACCCTTCCCTGTCCCTCCCTCCCTTTGTTGGGCAAAGGGCTTTGGTGGAGCTAGCACTGCACCCTTTCCACCTAGAAGCAGTTCCTTCCTAGAATTTAGCCCATTCTAGTCTCTCTTAGGTGAGTTGACTATCAACCCAAGGCAAAGGGGAGGCTCAGAAGGGGGTGGTGGGGGACCCCTGGCCAAGAGGGCTGAGGTCTGACCCTGCTTTAAAGGGTTGTTTGACTAGGTTTTGCTCCCCTACTTCCCCTTATTTTGACCCATCACAGGTTTTTGACCCTGGATGTCAGAGTTGATCTAAGACATTTTCTACAATAGGTTGGGAGACGCTGATCCCTTCAAGCGGGAACAGCAAAAAGACAAGCAAAACTGATGTGCACTTTATGGCTTGGGACTGATTTAGGGCATGTTGTACAGTGAGTGAAGTATGGCCTTTATGCCGCACTCTGTGGCCCTAGAATGGCGAATCAGAGCATATCTAGTTGTCTCAACCCTTGAAGCAATATGTATTATAAACTCAGAGAACAGAAGTGCAATGTGATGGGAGGGACATAGCAATATCTGCTCCTTTTCGAGTTGAGAAATGTAGACTATTTTTTCAGTGTATATCCACTCAGATTTCGTGTATTTTTGATGTACACTGTTCTCTACAATTCTGAATCTTTGGGAAAAAATGTAAAGCATTTATGATCTCTTGAAATGAGTCAGAGGTTAACTTATTTAAGGGGGATGTACATATATTCTCTGAAACTAGGATGCATGCAATTGTGTTGGAAGTGTCCTTGGTGCCTTGTGTGATGTAGACAATGTTACAGGGTCTGCATGTAAATGGGTTGCCTTATGGAAAGAAAAATCACTCCCTGGGTTTAGTATGGCTGTATATTTCTGCCTATTAATATTTGGAATTTTTTTTAGAAAGTATATTTTTGTATGCTTTGTTTTGTGACTTAAAAGTGTTACCTTTGTAGTCAAATTTCAGATAAGAATGTACATAATGTTACTGGAGCTGATTTGTTTGGTCATTAGCTCTTAATAGTTGTGAAAAAATAAATCTATTCTAATGCAAAACCACTAACTGAAGTTCAGATAATGGATGGTTTGTGACTATAGTGTAAATAAATACTTTTCAACAATATTTTTGTTGCAGAAATCATTTCTGAAATACTTACTGGGTGGGAATTAAACAGTCATTCAGTCGCTGTGGCAGTATTTTTTAAAAACAGCACTAAGCACCAGTGAAAATGCTTTGACCAAACCATCGTCTCCAGGTCTTCTTTGCTAGCCTCTGGATACCAACCCCAAAGCAGGCTCCATTCATAATCAAACACTAGTGTTCTGGGGATTTCCCCCATGCATTAGTGTAAAAGTGGGGAGGCGTTGTTTTGACTCATTGTTCCGTTGTCTCTAACAGCCTATAGCTTCTCTCCGCTCCTGAGTGGGCTCCGGAAAATAAATACTTACAAACAAGTGCCCACTCGGAGACTACACATTTGCAACCGCTTTCAGAACCCTGACCAGGGTCTGGAACTCAGACGAGATGTGGCTTTGTGGAAAGTGTGGTGGCGTGGTCAAGCTGGAAATGACTTTCAGCTTCCAGGATTAGTCTCATGACCACAGAAAACTTTTTGAAAAGCGCTATCATCTCTTCAGATCGAAAATGCTCCCAGACGCTGCTGATGACAGCATGAATGGGTTGCCAAAGGAATTACCCCAGGACTCATTTCTCTCCAGCCTTCACTTCCCAACTGATTACCCCTATCTGAAAGGATCATTGATCTGCCAAAGGTTTGGTGGGTCTAGAAGTGACCATCAAAATACTCAGCTCATTAGATATAGATGCCTCAAGAAAATCTCAAAGATGATCTAAACTAAATAGGCCAATATAGTCCTCCATGGTACTGGATAAGGGTTTGCAAAGAATATACTGTAGGGTTCGTTTTACTGCAAGTCTTTTGTAGTGGCTTTAAAATATAAATTCACCAAAAAATAGTTAATTTAGCCACAAGTAAACAGATGATGCCTTTGTGAAGTTATCATATTTACTGTAAAATCTGGGCCTAAATATCATTTACATTCACCCACCTCTGGATCCTTACACAAATGTAACATGTTGCAGCAGCGTCCACTGTTTAGCTGACATCTGAAAATCCCTTTGTCTATTTGCCCTTCAGTACTGTCAAGACTCCCTCAGGCTCAACCTGTATTTCAGAACAGCAGATGGTTACAGCTACTCTGGAAACCACCGTTTGCCCTTACCAGCACTAGAATTTGAGATCCGATTTGTGGAGGGAATGAATGCCTTTCTTCTATATCTCTTCTCCATCCCTATTTCAAGGATGTAGAATCCCCCTATTCTACTATGAAACAAGAGGTTTCCGAACTTGTTTCAGATTTTTCTAGTGACTGGTGTTTTCCCATTAGTTCCTATTTCCCAGCTTGTTGGCATAGTATCATCCTTGCTTGTCCAACTTTAGTAAGTATCAGACAATGCTACATTTTGATAATTACATGATTTAAAAGAATACTTCCTTCCTACCAAGATTTCATTATATTAAAATATAGTATACCCAAATTTTGTAAGATATATTTGTCTTGCCAAATTCTAATTTTAGAGGATCTTCAATCAAGATAATCTAAACAATTACTTACAAAGCAGTAGACTCAAAAGTCATCTCAAAAATAAAAAAGAAGATATTTTGATGACAGCAAAATTGGTTACATAATCACTTTCACCCTGACGTGAGCTTGGTGAGGTAGCATTAACACACATACCATAAGGAACACCACACCTCAGCGTTTTCTCAGAGCCAACCTTGTGGCTTTTACTAGTAGATTTCAATATGTAAGGTCAGTATCTTTAATCCGATTTTGCTCTCTACTTAAAATATTCAGGGTGCTTCTTGCACATGTCTCATTTTTTACATTACTCAAGAAATAAAGCACAGAAAAATGTCTTCTTCTAATCTTGTATATACACTTCTGGAGAATAATTTCTTAAAGATTCATAGTGCTTTTGAGATAGTTCAATTCATATTAAAAATGAGTTGATTATACCTACATAAGGCTTACAAGTGTTCACAAAAAAGGCTATTTAATTTGATTATCCCAGCTGCTAATAAGATTAAGGCAAATTGTTTCGTGTATGTTAAAAATGGCTGCAGTGACATTTTAACCATTTAATACCACTTTTGTGTGTGTGTGTATGGAGAGTGGGGGGAAGAGCGGTCAGCATTAAAAAGTCCCAAAAATGCTGCCAGCAGAAGCTAAAACTAAACAAATTCTACAGGAGAACAAAAAAGAAAGTAAGTCCTGAAACTCTTTTCTTCCAGAATGAAAGTATTTTTGTTTTCTTGTATAGTACTATCTTATTTTCCTTAGGTTAAATACAAAGTAAGCTTTTTTCTGTTATAGCAAAATAGTCCGATTAGACATTAGCTTCAGATGTGTTTTCCCTCATGCTGTTTCAAAGCTCACTCTCAAGGAAATAAACTATTTTTAAGTGTATATTACTTGGGCTTTAAAATCTGCAGAAGGCCACTAGCTTTTAGTACATAATCTTACAGTATACATTGTGAACCTTTAATGGTAATCAAACTGTGGACACCAGAGCAGGCAAGCTTTTCCCTGTCTTGCAATAATCAAGTAAGAATTATCTCTAAACAATTTGAAACATGTCTTCATTTTCCATAAGTACACTGATTTTGTTTTTCTTTTTTTGACATGCAGCCCCGCTCTTGTCGCCCAGGCTGGAGTGCAGTGGCACGATCTCGGCTAACCACAACCTCCACCTCCCAGGTTCAAGAGATTCTCCTGCCTCAGCCTTCTAGGTAACTGGGATTACAGGTGCCCACTACCATGCCTGACTAATTTTTGCACTTTTAGTAGAGATGGGGTTTTGCCATGTTGGCCAGGCTGGTCTCAAACTCCTGACCTCAGGTGATCTGCTCGCCTCAGCCTCCCAAAGTGCTGGCATTACAGGTATACTGATTTTAATCCAGAAATGCAAACATCCCCAGATTTGGGTTTGAAGATTCAATATCTATAAGGGACTTGACAAATGGTTTCCTTCTTTGACAGCAGATGCCTCATTGCAATGGAAGCGATCAGTGATTGGCTTCTGTATATACGTTTAAGTTATTTAGACCTGCAATTACAGAAGTAGCACTGCTCTCAGGTTAGAATTGGAAAGCAATAGGCAAGCCCTGAATTAAAGATATATTGCTTCTTCACCGGGCTGGAGAGCTAGAGCACAAGATTCAGAATCAGTAACAGATGAGTAATGGCAGAGTCCTCCCGAGATGCCAGGACTGAGGCACCTACAAGGAGACAACGAAAAGGGGGAATAAAAGGTGTGGATTTTGGGAGAAGTTCAGGGTTACTAGTGTTAAAAGCTCAGAAAACCCTCTCCTGTTGACAAAACACATATTATTTAAAAAGCAGGCTATCACTTTCATTAATAAATAGCAGTTGGTGTAAATGCAATCCATTCAAATCAGGCTTAGTAAAAATCAATTCTCATAAAATAGCTAAGTAGGTACACAATACTCTGCATTGATATAACTGGCCACTGACAGAACCAGATACTTTAAAAGCTTCAGAAGCATTTAGACAGACAATTTCTCACCCATGAGGCAATTATTGCATTTATTATTCACTACAAAAGTGATTAGTATCATTGTGCTCATTAGTCTTTCCTAGGGGAAGATAACTTTTATCCCACAGTTGTTATTAAAAATTATCTATATTGGAGGGAGTATATAGAAACACAATAGCAACATATCAAGTCAGTCATGACGAACAGTTTATGCGCACAGGTGCAACATACTTTCTGCACCACACTGTCTTTGTAATAAGCATATTCTTTCCTTAGTGGCTCACTAAAACAAGTTACATTTTGTCTTCACCACTAATTTACTCAGAATTTATTAGTGAACCAAAAGTTTTACTGTTCTTATTGAACTGAATCTGAGATATCATATTGCTGTTTTGGCCTGCAAAAATTTCAGTTACTCTTTTGAAAGCACCTTAGGTATTTTCTTCCAATTTGCTTGTAACTGAAAACTTTAAAACTTTTTTTTTTTTCATAATGAAGTCATAATTCTTCCTTTATTACTATCCTACAGCCAGCATGAGTTTTTGTAGGTGAATGTACTCTAGGTTGTATTATAACACATACATTGCTATTAATAATCTTTGTAAGCTAATCAACTTTTTGCTACAATATAATCCAAAAAAGTATATGATTGATAACCTCATTCATTACCGTGCTATGGAAAAAAAAAACCACCTTTTATTTTGTGAAGTTTTCTAAGAAAATCATTTGCATATCTAGAATTTTATTTTCAAACCAAGTGGCATGAAGAACTGCTTCGAACTGCCCCCAAAGGCATTTTAAACAACATCAGAATGTGGAGCTACAATAAAACAATTTTAACAACCCTGGAGGAAATACTTGGTACTATGCCTGTGTCAGGTTTTATAATAAAGTGGCATGTCCTGTGCAATATCTTTCTGTGTTTTGTTTTGGTTTTATTTTTAAATCACTCACCAAGTATTTGCTTTTTTATACTATCTTAAAAACTGGGAACAAATACTCCCTCACCCTGGGTCTCTGTGTGTATAAAGAGCCAAAGGCACATACTCTTTCTCTACATACCGGGTCAACATTCCACCAACAATAGCAAATCTCCCTTTATTATAGATATTAGAACTCTATTGCCACTTGGGCAAGTCAATCAAGAGGGCTTAGACGACAGCTGGGCAAATTTTAATGTGTTTATTTCTACAATTTGTTTTTATTAAAAGTTTTGTGAAAAAAGGAATCTTATAAATAGTAAAAAGGGAGAAACAGTGCTTCATGGCCTGAAGCAAATGGTGTCAATACATCTGTAAACAAGGTGAGACTGCTCAGACTATTAAACGCACAAAAATAAAACTAGTCACAGATAGCAAGACTGTTCATTTCAGGGTTTGGGAGTGGGAAGTGGGAAGTGTTTAATTCCAAGTTTTGGTGCCCTAAAATGGCTAGCAGTCTAGTTAATTCTCAATTCTTTAGCTGTGATCTTCTGTGCCTTCTATCTCGTCCTACAGAAAATCACATTAGATGAACCCAGCGCTCAGTCGTTTTAGGGAGAGGGTTGAGACAACACTGCCAGCAACACAGCTGGAAATACCCGAGTCGGGAACATTAGAGTTCCTGAGAGAATGTGAAACAGCTATCAACATAATATTTCTCCCTACTTTTACAGTAAAATATTGGAAGTAAATAAAGATAGGGAATACAACAGCTGGCTAGGAGTGTTTTACATTCAGTTGTTTGGAAGCATAACACATTCAGCTCCTTTGAATCTTCCCGTTAGAAAATATAGAATTACTCTATCACCTTTTAAGGTACAGTAAGACAAGAAAAAAAGTCATGTGAGGATAATACAGTCTTTGCATTAAAGGTGAATCTGCAACATGAAATCTGCTCAACTCACAGATCTGGAGATTCACAGGGAAGATAAGCTCTAAGTGACCATGTCACAGAGATTATGCAGGTGCTGAATTTCTTAGTAGATGCTGCCTGAGTAAACCAGATGTGGCTACTGGGCACAGGGAGGAAAGAAAATAAATCTTGTCCTCTACATGCATAGTTATGTTGTGAGAGTGATCCCCAAACTGAAAAAATCATTTAATTTTCACAAGGAATTAATTAGGCAGGCCAGCTCACTTTAAACAGTAGCTCATCTCTTTAAACCTAGTTTTTACCAATGACTTGAACTAAAAACAATTCAAACCACTGGGTCATGCACAGTCAATAAGTTAAAACTGTAAGAAAAAAAGGGCATAAGGGCATGAGTGGAAAATAAACCCTATTTACCTAAGGGGTGGGGAGTGGGAGGAAGAAAACCACTTAGTATTTTGTATAGAATGGGGAAGAGAGGAAGATACTTTCATTATGGCTTTAGGATGGAAGCGCTTCAGATAGTCCCCTGCCCCATTCCTCCAAATCAAAGCCCCAGTGGCAGTGACGGTACCAGGAAACAATCTAGCCTCCCCGCCCACTCCGCCCCCATAACCGTGCCCGGCGGCTGCTGTCCAGTCGCCCGTGCTTCCCAAGGCTGCCGAGGAAGCGGCTGCTGCTCATTCCAGTAGATCCAACGCCCAGGCTCGGGGGTAGAGAGAGACACAGCCCTTGTGGTAGGGTAGGGCACGTCTTCGGCCCACTGCTCCTGGGCGCCGGTGGCTTCAAGGGAAGACCTTGGGACCTGGATAGGGTTCTCCCTCGCACCAGAAGTCATCGGCCTGTGGGGTCTCCAGGAGCCACACCTCTCGGGGCAGGTCACAGGCCAAGCTGGAGGCCTCCTTGGGCCTGACCGGCTCCAGCACCCGGTAATAGTGGCAGTCCCGGCCGTCGTCGGGGTCGTAGGGCGGGGCCAGGATGTCCAGGAAGGCGGCAGGCCCTTCCACGGCGTCGATCTGGTGCAGGTTGTCCCGGTGCGGTGTCAGGATGCAGGGGCCACTGGCCTCGGTGTACTCGGCCCGCGAACGCAGCACGCCCGGCCGCACTGCTTCTCGCTCCCGGGGCTGCAGCGGCGGCTCAAACTGCTGCTCGGGCGGCAAGGCCCGCGGCCGTTGCCCGCCGCCCGCGTCCAGCTTGTCCATACAGCTGATGCGCACGGTGCCGTATAGCACCTTGAGCATGCCATGCATGCCCGGGTGGTCGTGCAGCGGGATGGACGTGCCGCTCTTGAGCAGGAACACGCCCAGACTGAAGCCGTCCGTCTCGTAGATGTGCATGTAGGTGACTGGCGGCAGGTTGGGCGGCAGTGGCTGTAGTGTGGCCTTGCGCGGGGCGATGTTCAAGTCCTCGGCGCGGACCTGGGTCAGAAGGCTCTTCAGCTTGCTCAGGTTCTCCGGGAAGCCCGGCGGCATCGGCGCCTCCGGGCCAGAAGCCGCGCCGCGATCGGAAGCGCCGCGACCGCCCCCGCTGTCCCGGAAGGTGAGGCAAGCCTGGCGGGCGATCCGTTGGATCAGGGAGGCCATGTTGTCTCGGGGCATGGTCTGCTGCTCCTCTGCGTACCGGGACCGGCCCCCTCCTTTCCTCCGCCCCTTGCGGTCCCCGGCGGCCGCCACGGCTGCCCGCAGCCCGGGTCGAGGCGGGTGGCCCCGCAACCACCGGCCCGTCGGGCGCGCGGCACCGCCGCCAACCTCCGCAGCCACGCGCCCGCAACTGCCCGGCGCGCTCGCCTTGCGCCCCCTCTGAGCGTGCACGCGCACGCCCCACACCCCGCACTCACGCTCCGGGAGCAGATACCGGCCGCGCGGACGGTGCCAGGCTTTGCCTTACGCCCGGTGCTCCATTCATGCGGCCCGCACCTACGACGGTGGCCGGGCGCCCGGGGACCCTGCAGAGCATGCCGGGACTTGTAGTCCGGTCTTCCGCTTGAGCGCTGAGAGAGTTCACTTAGTTGATTGGAAAATGGAGGAACTATTACACATGTTGGGAATAAAGCGATCTTTTTCAGAATGCAGAGGTGTTTTTCTTGTTTTAAAAAAGATGACTCGAGGTGCAAGAGTAGCAGTCACTTGACTACAACTCCCGGCATCCCCCGCAGGGTGGAGTGACGCACTTCCGTCAGCTGGCCCGCGAAGTAGTGGAGGCTCTTGGCCTTCATAAACAACAGGGCAAGGAGGGTCGTTAACCTTCTGGCGCCGCTGGGGCCTGGTTAGCCATGCAGGGTCGCCTTTCTTTGGCCTTGCCCCTGGGAAGGAGGCTGTTGAGTCAGCCTTAGCTCCTCATAGCCGCCTAGGTAGCACTGTCTCCCACGGGAATTGTAGGAGGGCGCTTTTGTAATTTTGTGTTTCCTAGGAGGGAAGGGGGTCCAGGCCGTCCTCTGTGATCACCAAGGTTACTCGGCCCAGCTGGGCCCAGTTGTTTGCATCAGGACCTGATGACGCAGCTCTTCTGGTTACAGAGCACGATAGCTTTTTGCTGGAGAGGCTTGAGAGGCCATTTACAGTGGTCGTGGATTCTGAATACTAGTGGTTGTCAAATCTTAGTTTGCCTGAGAAGGGGGAGGGGGCTTTTATAAATGCGGATTCCCTGTCGTCACCCAGAGATGGAGTTACTAGATGGTTCTGAGGCAGCCTAGGAGAAACAGTGGTGTGCAACAGTCAGTTCAATCAGTAATTGTGAAATTAGTTCACTACACAGAGGCATCCTGCTCTGTGGCATGAACTAACTTTTGACATAAGAAAATGACTAGAAAAGCAAGACATTAGATACTATGACTGTAAACCCTGAGTTTAAAGTCTTTTTAGACTCCGAAGCTGACCATGGGTTTCTTGTACATTTTGTAATTGGAGTGATTCAGTAAATCCTCTCCAGTTAAAATAGGCATACTTTTTTAGTGAATTACGTAACCTGGCTAATGAGTACTCACAATATGCCAGGCACTGTGTTAAGTGAATTATATAACGAATGTTATACTATTTAATCCTTGCAGCATCTCTTAAGAGGCAGGCACTATTATTATTCCCAGATTGCAGATGAGGGAATACGTTGTAGGATAGTGAATACTAAGTACTCTGCAAGGCATAAGCAGCAAAGCAGAAACAAGTACAGTCTTACCAAAACCAGCAGCTTGAATTGGTGTAAAAGGACTTCATTGTGAAGAGCAAAAGAATAAAGCTTCCTCAGCATGGAAGGGGACCCGGGGCGGGTTGCCCCTATGATTTATATTTAAGATGCTCCCTCGTGCGATTTTTATTATTGTTATCATTATTATTTTTGATACGGAGTCTCGCTGTGTTGCCCAGGCTGAAGTGCAGTGGCGCGATCTCGACTCACTGCAAGCTCCACCTCCCGGGTTCACGCCATTCTCCTGCCTCAGCCTCCGGAGTAGCTGGGACTACAGGCACCTGCCACCACGCCCGGCTAATTTTTTTGTTTGTTTGTTTTTGTATATTTAGTAGAGATGGGGTTTCACCGTGTTAGCTAGGATAGTCTTGATCTCCTGACCTCGTGATCCGACCACCGCGGCCTCTCAAAGTGCTGGGATTACAGGCGTGAGCCACCGTGCCGGAACAAGCGATTCTTGATGATGAGCCCAGTTTGAGAACCACTGGTAGATCTGTAAATAGTGAACCAGCTCTCGTTAGTTAAAAGGGTGGTTATTTGCTTTAGGAAAGGATTGTTAAGATTGATTGATTTTCGGCCGGGTGCGGTGGCTCACGCCTGTAATCCCAGCACTTTGGGAGGCCAGGACGGGCGGATCACGAGGTCAGGAGATCGAGACCATCCTGGCTAATACGGTGAAACCCCGTCTCTACTAAAAATACAAAAAATTAGCCGGGCATGGTGGCGGGCACCTGTAGTCCCAGCTACTCGGGAGGCTAAGGCAGGAGAATGGCGTGAACCCGGGAGGCGGAGCTTGTAGTGATCCAACATCCGACCGCTGCACTCCAGCCTGGGCAACAGACAGAGCGAAAAAAAAAAAAAAAAAAAAAGAGAGATTGATTCATGTTCAGAGGTTGCCATGCCATTGTTACGTTATTTAAATGTACTTTCAAAGCTCATAATTAAATTTCATGCAGTCTTTTTCTAAAGTGAGGAATATTTGAGAGTAAAATTCCTTCCCTTCCTTTATTTACAAATATGAATTTTTATTTATTGGTTTTACTTCTATTAAGATATAATTAGTGGGAAGTATAGACTTCATGGAACACAGACTGTATACTATATTAACATGCGAATCTGTTTGATTTCCAAATCTGTCACTTAATGGTTGTCCACACTTAACTGAATCAAAATTTTCGTCTATAAAATAGGATAATACACCTGTGTGAATCACTGATGACACTATGTAGAACATAGTAGCTGCCCCATGACAGTAGCTATTATAGGTTTAAAATGGCTATAAGTTGTACTTAAAGACCAATGAATTTAAATAATACTAAGCAAGTATTGAAAGGGAATTTGACTTGTTTTGAGAATCAGCTTCAGGGTAGAGATAAAAATGATTATTGCTTAAACCACTTACCTGGTAATACCATTCCTCAAGTCCTTGCTAGTCATCCTTTGGCCTGAGTTCACAGTTTCCAAAGACTGCCTCTGTCAGAATCACTTGGGAGTGTTTGTCAAAAGTGCAGGTTCCCAGATCATGTCAAAACCTACTGCATCTGAATCTTTTGCACATTAAAAATTTTAAGAACCAGGCAGGCATGGTATGGTGGTTCACGCCTGTAATCCCAACACTTTGGGAGGCCAAGACAGGAGGATCGCTTGAGGACAGGTGTTCAAGGACAACCTAGGCAACATTGCAAGACCCACATCTTTACAGAGAAAATTTAAAAATTAGTTGAGCATGGTGATACATGCCTGTAGTGTATTCTGGAGGCTGAGGCAGGAGGATTGATCGAGCCGATGAGTTCAAGGCTGCAGTTAGCTATGATTCCACCCCTGCACCCAGGCCTAGGCAACAGAGTGAGACTGTCTCTAAAAAAAAAGTTCGTAAGAACTGCTGAGTGTCTACAGGGCATGTGGTACTTTTTTAGGTCACAAAGAGACTACCTCCATAATTCGTTTAGATGTTGCCCTTCATTCAGAGCTGCACTAATGGGTGACATTGACTCTATGGGCTTTTGCCCTTAAGAAGCAGTTTACTTGCCCTTCTGCCCCACTGCCAGTAGCATAGACTAAGTGGGTTTCTGTTAGCATTAACATCCTTCTTTTTTATCCTCTTTGATTCTGTAATTCTTCAGTGTTGTTGTAAGCAAAATGGAGACCAAAGAGATCCTGAAAGGGAACAGACAGGAAGAGAAGTGATAGTGAACAAATACTAGGAAAATGCATGGCAGAGACAAGGTTTGGGGAAAGTTTGGAATAGACAAAATCAATCGTTTAAGAAACAGTCGGTATCCACTGGGTACCAGGCATTGTTCTAGGCTTTGGGGATTCAGCAAGGAACAAAGAAAAAGTCCAAATTCCCAAGGCGTTTACCTGGAAGGAAATGTGTATGTTTGAGAGGATGGAAGTGTTATACAGTGCGAGTAAATGAGCAACATACTTTTCAGACAGAGAAAACTTAGGAAGACAGTAAAATACAGTAATAGGATGGTATGATATTTATGTGTGTGTGCTATGTTACTTTAAATTGGGTTATCAAGAGGACCAGATATTAACATTTAAGCCACTTTTGAATGTTAAGGAGTTAGCCATGGAAAAATCTGGGGTCAGAGCATTCCAAGACCAGGAAACATCCTTAAGATTGTTAACAGGGTATTGACTATCACAACTTTGACCACATAGGAAGGAACTGGGTATAATTAGGAGAGAAGATAAAGACCTGTGGGGTTAAGACTGCATAGTGAGCTTCCAGGTTCCTGGAGGGAGATGCAGGTGGAGAGGCCAGTAGGGATTGTACTATGTAGGCCTTTTAGGCCGTGAGAGGGGGTAATAGGAAGTTGTAGGCTGTGGTAGGGAGTTGGATTTTATTCTAAATGCAGTGAGAAGTCTTTGGAGAGCTTTGGGCAGGGGAGTGATTTGATCTGTTTTACATTTTTAAGAGGTTGGTGGTGGGGTGAGTGTAACAGCAGGGAAACCTGAATGAGGGGCAGTAATCCAGAGGAAAGACAAGAGAACTAGTGTAAGGATAAGAATCTGTTTGAAGGTACAGCTGACAGGGCTTGCTGATGAGCTGTTGCTTCAGCAATCTATTTCAAAGTGTATTTTCTCCATGTTTTTTCTTTCACAGGTTGACAGCTCTGTGGTGATAGGTAAGACTGATAAAGCTTAAATCCCACCTCCTGCCCACGTCTATTAAATTTAGGAATGAGGGAAGCACACAGAAGCATGAGTAAAGCTGAGATTTTTTTTTTTCTCCTCCTTTACAGTTGCTTAATTAACCAGGAAACAAGGAGAGCTGGAAGAGCCCCCAGCCTATATGGATTTAACTCCACTTGTTCATTTCTATGATCTCTTCATTCTTTGGGAACTAGGCTTGTGCTTTTGCCTTTCGTTCTTCTTCCCCTACCTCTTGACTCTATGGGGACTAATTTTCTTTAATTCACAAGATACATTACCTTCTGGCTTTTACTCAAATCTTCTTCAGAATTCATTTGTCCATTTCTTTTGGTACACTGAGATCCAGTGGAAAGAGTACAAAAGATTATAATGATATTCTCACATACTCAGAGTTCCTAGTCTGCAGTTTTGTTTTGTTTTTGTTTTTAAAGTGGGAAGGAAGGTTTATTTTTTCCCGAGTAGTCATTTCCACCTTATTCCGCTATCTGCCTTGTATATTAGCATAGAACATGGTAAATAAGTGGATAAAAATATCTCTATTTTCAGACTAATTCATACTCAATTATATTTGAAGTATTTTGGATTTGTATCATTGCTTTCAGTTTTTAAAAAACATGAGTGTATATTTCTCATTCCTTATTATGAATGAATGTCATGTTGTAAGAAAAAATAATAATTTCAAAGTCAGAGGAGCTGGTGTCATGGCTTTGCCACTGACTACCTGTGTGTTACTGAGCAAGTCACCTGACTTCGCTGGATCCCAGTTTCTGTGAGAGATGATTTATTTGTAAGATTCCTTCTAGCATGTCGTTAGCTCAATGTGGAGGACAGAGACAATCATAAGACTGATTCACACAAAACCAAACATATGTATTTTCTTTCATTTATCTAAAATTATTACACTATAATCCTGTTAGCTGTGTCCATCTCCACTAAGATCATATAAAGTAA
This sequence comes from Mandrillus leucophaeus, assembly GCF_000951045.1. NCBI lineage: Eukaryota > Metazoa > Chordata > Mammalia > Primates > Cercopithecidae > Mandrillus > Mandrillus leucophaeus. Next base: position 1,255,929 of record NW_012107519.1, read on the forward strand.
CTCTGCCCACTCTAGTTCAAATTTGTGTGGTTATTTGAAGTCATATCACTTTGGTGTACGGGCTATTTAGTTAAATATGCTAAGTTCAGGGCTTTTTCATGTTTGGGTCAGACTTTAGGTGTACACATTGCACTAATAAATTGCATAGGTTGTGTTGTGTGATACATGCCATAGACACCATTTTCTAACTGTAATTCTATAGACTGGTGCATAGTGGATTGGGATAGAGAAAGACTTAAATTTATTCTTTTTTTCCTCTTACTTGCCAATGTCTTATTTCAGGCAATGAGAGGCGAGGGAAAAAGAATTAAAAATTGGTAGAATGCAGAGCGTAGTTGAGGTGGGGGAAGGTGCAGCTTTCACAAGTTATTAACAAAGAGAAGATTTTGCTATAGCCCAGGCTGAAGCACTGCCAGAGGTCATGTATTATGATTTTTGGAGGTGATTTAAGATTATAGCACCCCCTCCACCAATTTGGTATTAGAGAGGTTTTCCTCTTCTCATTTAAGCAATGCAACTATTATGAGACTTAAAATTGTTGTGAACTGTAAATTAAATTCAAACACACTTTACCTCTCTTAATTAACTCCCCCCGCCCCATTTCATGCTTCTTGTTTTTCTTTTCCTTTTTTTTTTTTCTTCTGAGAAGACATCAGCTATCTCCACCTCCTCCGCTTCCCCATCTGTCCTCTTCCTCCTGGCTGAGAGAGTTTTACTTTATATTTATTTTAATTAATGGATTTGAATCACAAGTGGTGAAACAGTTGATGTTCAGCTTCAAGAGGCAGTGAAAGGGAAAATCGTCTTCCTTGACTTGCCAGCAAAGAACTGTGTGTTCATTGCTGGTGCCTGCCTGAAAAATGACTGGGAAAGGGGCAGGATAGGGTTCCAGAGTTCTATGTCCTTGCAGGGGAACAGATGCCGTATACTAGGATTAAGGGAGATGAAGTTGGGGAAACTCTTTAGAATGATATTGTACTTTCTTGGGAGATGCTTTTCCCACAGGATGCTTAGTATTAGGTGGGTGCAAAAGTTATTGCGGTTTTTGCCATTAAACCATAATTATATTTGCACCAACCCAATAAATATTGCTTTATGGTCATGGATCATTGGTTTAGAATAAAATTCCTTAGGAGCAAAATAGCAGGATGCAATTAATTGTTTGAGCACTCTGATTAATAAAATCCACTGTAAGTTTATCACCTTTTTCTCTTTAGTTGGAGAAGGCATATGATACCTTGTTTTTTTTTTTTTTGTTTGTTTGCTTTTTAAAGCTTCTCCCTTGACTATTCGCCTTAAATTACACTCCTGGGCATTTGACTGACTTGAAATAAATAAATAGGGGCAGTATTACACGTGTTTCCTTGGAGAGATGAAATGCCACTAATCAAAGCCTTCTTTTGGAAAAACAAACAAAGATAACCTTGTCCATAGATGCTCTGTTCTGGCATTTTGGAGAAAGTGTGAGAAATAACAGTACGATTTGAAAGTGGAACAGCAGGATTGAACATGGAAAGAATAATGGACTGAGAGGATACCAGTTCTCCTCCTGGTTCTAGCAACCAGCTGTGTGACTTGGGGCAAATGATTTCACTTCTGGGAACTTCAGTTCCTTTATTTATAAAGTGAAGAATTTGGTTTAGATGATTTACCACTTTCCTTCCAGCATTAAAAAAAAAAACCTATGAATTTTGAAGATTGTAATGATATGAAATTATATTAATTTCATACCATGATCTACACAGATATCACAAAAGACACTTTTAAATGTATTTTTAACATGAAGAGAACACTCAGTAGCATGTATATAACGATATTTGACTTGTTTTTTATGTCTTGTGTTTTCCCTTTCCACAGTAGATTATATTGACTTTTCCTGAATATAGATCATTGAGTAAAATGAGCAGGAGCTCTTGTTTAAAATGTTTGTTATTATTTTTAGTTTCCACAATGTATTTTTTTAAGGAAAAACTTTTTTTTTCATTCTAAGCACAAATTATAATGCAATAAGCCTGCCATGTATTGCTAGTGGGAAAAGCAAAACATGACTTGAGTTAACTACACATTTCAACAGGACATGCTGAGTAATTGACAACCAACATCAGAGTGCATAGAAATTTCTTTAAGGCAGCAGAGCTTTAGTTTAATTAGATAATTAGCCCTGGTCAGCCTATAATGAATGCACAGGCAATTAGCAATGAATTTGTACTGCTAAAGCCTGTTTTTCCTCTTTTGTGTTCCTTTGCTGTCATTAACAACTCTAACTACTGAACAATTTATATCTTCACACTAACAATCAACTTCATTGTCATTAAACTCTTTGAAAGCGATAAAGCAATGAGACCTGACTTTCGTTGCACAACATTAAGTGATTATGTTAAGTAATGCCATTTATTTGCCTAGCCATCCAGCTGCTATATTATGTCAAGCAAATAGGGCTTTTAAAAGCAGTGCACACTCCGTGATTTTGATGATTACTTTATTTGTCAAACCCAAGCAACTGGCAAGAGATGTACCTCAATTCGTAGTTCTCACTCAGTAGCTTTCAGCAGACTTGAATAAAAGAAAACAGTTACACAAATCTACTAAAAGCAAGACCCTGTAAAAAAAAAAAAAAAAAAGGCCTTTCTTCGTGGCTTAAAGATTCTTATGTTTGGAAAATTCGAGATAAATTTCAGTAAGTGAAAGCCCTTGCTGGGCCATCTTTTCTTGTTTGAGCAGTTTTAGTTTCATGATGACAGATGGAACCTTTATGGCTTTTCCTCACATGCCTCCACTGCAAGTCTTTTCCATCCATTTACTGTTTCTTAGGGGAATGGCAGAAGAGAAAAACAAGGAGAAGAAAGGGAGTGACAAAGGGAGGAGAGAGAACTTTCAGGACAGCGGAAGTTACCAAAGAAATATAGATTGTGTTCCCAAGACTCTGAGTATTGACGTCATGAAGACATTTGTGTTGCTCTGGTCTGGGTGTGTAAACTGAAAGACTTCATCATATTTCAATCACAAATTGTTGGAGTAGGTAGTTAGGCAGACATGAGCAGGGCAGGACAGGGCCCTGCCCACCAGGAATGTCAGGTGACCATCAGGTGATGGTCAGCTGGTTGTTAAACTGTCTCTGTAAAACAATAATTGGGCACAGCTGGTGCCAGGGAATGGCAGTCTCCCAATAGATAAGAAAACACCCACATCTGGTTATCAGCAGCTTCCTGATGAGATCTCAGGAGTTAGGCAAGTGGGCTCAAGGATGCGCACTAAGAGGCAAAATGGTGGTTTAATGGGTGTATGACCTTCCTCTAGGAATGCTCAGCTAGTAAGGGAACAACACCTCAAGTGAGCATTTGTACAAATTCAGTAAACACACTGTGCATGCAGCCCTTCCCAAGTGCTGGCTGGCCACCAGGCATGGAGACAACCTGCTCCAAGGGAAGCCCTTTCTTCTCAAGCGAGAAGAAACCAAAACCCCAAACCATGCCAATGTACGAACCTCCAGGTCAAGAGCCAGATGGGGCACTTGGATCTCTCAGGTCACTCGCTTGGCCCTCTTCCAAGTGTACTTTACTTCTTTTTGTTTCTACTGTAAAAATTTTTTTTAAAATAAACTTTCACTCCTGCTCTAAAAGTTGCCGTGGTCTTTCCCTCTGCCTTAAACGTGCATCTGCTCCTCAGCCAAATTATTTTCTTTGAGGAGTCAAGGATCAAGTTTGCTTCAGACTTGTACAGATTCACTGCTGGTAACATAATGAGTTTTGAAAAATGGACATTTTAAGATGTGGATATCACCTACAATATCAGAAACCAGTCTAATCCCATTAAAATGTATAAAGCTGTTATTTATACAGAGTTTTTTAAAATATAGACTCTGTTCTACTTATTAATAATCTAATAGGGTTTGGGAGATTAAATCCAATATTAGAAAACTAGTCAGCCAATTAATAGCTATTTAGGAATTCATTAAATAAATGCATTGCTTACTATTTAAGCAGAATTTAAAAATGTATAAACAGAATGTTTCTTCTGGTTGGAATATGAACACTGGCTTATATTTCTTATCTTGAGACTTCCCATCTGGCTGGTCTTGGAAATATTTTTCTTTTTTTTTCCCCCTAGCAATGCAACAACTAGCAATTAGAGTTTCAGAAATGCCAATTTTAATCACTACTTCCATTTCCAAAATAGAAAAACTTGCATGAACTATACAGTATATAAAGCCTCTTCATTTTATTCAATTGAGTGTTTGGAAAAGGCAATTTCAATAAATCAAAGCCAGGGATAAGATATTCCAGAAATGTTAAGAAAATAGTGCAGATCCTTATAAATTATGGTCATTTTTACTCTTAAGCTGGGCACTGATATCACTCGCATTGATGTTTATATTATCTAGGTATCAACTTTAGTGCAGTTAGCTCACAGAGAGCAGGGTTTCTCAACTTCAGTACTGTCGACTTTTGGGTTGGCTAATTCTTTGTAGTGGGGCCTGACCTGTGCATTGCAAGATGTTCGTCAATATCCTTGGCCTCTACCCGCTAGATGACAGTAGCACTAACTCCCATACCCCACCCTGTTGTGATAACCGTAAATACGTCCATCTGTTCCTAAACGTCCTCAGGATATGGGGCGAAATCACCCCTGGTTGAGAATCAGTTATAAAGAATAAGGTCTTGGCAACTGCTTCCTTTAAAAGCGTTTAAATATTAAACAAAGTGTGTTGAATTTGGATGTCTAGATCCAAATTCTTAACTTTAGTAAGTTCTTTTTGTTTGTTTGTTTGTTTTGAGTCAGGGTTTTGCTCTGTTGCCCAGGCTGGAATGCAGTGGCAAGATCACCACTCACTGCAATCTCTGCCTCCTGGGATCAAGGGATCCTCTCACCTCAGTCTCTAGAGTAGCTGGGACCACAGGCATGCACCACCACTCCCAGCTTTTTTTTTTATTATTTTGTAGAGACAGGCTTTTACCATGTTGCCCAGGCTGGTCCCAAGTTCCTGGGTTCAAGGGATCCACCTACCTTGGCATCTTAAAGTGCTGGTATTACGGGCATGAGCCTCTATGCCCAGGCAGTAAGTGACGTCTTAATAGAGATAAATAAATCAGAGCCTTGGTGAATCCCAGTTTGGAGTAATTTGAGGGACACCAGTAAAACACTCTTGTTTCCAAATACCACTTGATTTTTCCCAAACAGGCTGCTATACTGTTGGAAATTTCTAGTCGGAAATTCGTTCTTTCTGTTAAAATGCAAACATTCCTGAGAGGAGAATTTCTTTACACAAAAACTGAAACTTCAGTTTTCAGTTAAAAGCTAATGTGTTATTAATATATAACTACATGTATATATGAGTTATTAATATATACCTATAATACCGTTCTACTTATGACAAGATCCTTCAGGAAGAAGACCCAGGAGAAAATTACCTTGCATATCAAGAGTTGGTAGATAAACACGAAGCAATCACCTTGGGAAAAGGAGTGGTGAAAGTAGAAAGCACTAAAGAGATTCTTTATAGTTTTTCATGGGTAGCCTGAGTTGCTCTTGCCGTGTTTTTGTTTGTTTGCTTGTTTGTTTGTTTTACTCCTCCCTATATCTTTAAATGCTATTTTTTAAAAAAGTAGTGAAGAGGTAGCCAAGATGTTCTTCAACAGATGAAAGGATAAATAAATGGTGGTACATCCAAATAATGGAATATTAATCAGTTATAAAAAGGAATGAGCTACCAAGCCATCAAAAGACATGGAGGAAACTTAATCCATGTTACTAAATGAAAGAACCCAATCTAAAAAGGCTGCATACTGTGTGATTCCAAGTACGTGACATTCCAGAAAAGGCAAAACTATGGAGATAGTAAAAAGATCAGTGGTTTCCAGGGACTAGAAGAGAGAGGGATGAGTAGGTGGAGCACAGAGGATTCTTAGGGCAGTGAAACTACTCCATGTGATTCTATAATGGTGGATACGTGTCAGTAAACATTTGTCCAGATTCATAGAATGTACAAAACCCAGAATGAATGCTGATATAAACTATAGACTTTGGGTGATAGTGATGTGTCAGCATAGGCTCATCAATTGTAGCAAAATACCACTCTGGTGGGGATGTTGATGATGCTCTGCACGTGTTGGGGCTGGAGATGTATGATAAATCTCTGTACCTTGCATTCAGTTTTTCTGTGACCCTAAACCTGCTCTAAAATAAACTCTATTTTAAAGGTAAAGAAGAGTACATAGATGGTGTAGTAGTTGTTGTTGTCTATTGCACTTTCTTTGACACTTCACGTTGGGTGTCCCAAGTTAATTTTGAATAGTTACTGTAAATAAAATATAAAAGTCTAGAGAAGGACAGGTATCTAAGTCTATCATCTATGCTAATGGGGAGGCCTGAGAGGTGTAGTGCCTGCTTTTCCTCCCTTGTTGCCTAACACATCAGTGACTGGCAATTTTGGACCTAGAAGATGGTTTGTTTCCTGGACCTAGCACCGCTCACTAGGTACTATAAGGAATGGCCTTGCTTGTGTAATGCATAACATTCCATAAGTAGATGTTCAGGCTAATGTTCAATTTTAAAAAAACACACCTTTCTAATCACTGAAACAGTGCTCCGTAAAAAGGAACTTTCTGAAACATAGGAGATGCACGGCGATCTGATGGCCAGCATGCTGAAGTGGGTTCCAGGGTATTTTCGTAAATCCTGTAGTAGCTCCCCACACTAGGCTTCCATTTAGGCTACGGGATTTCAGTTTTTCATGCTGGGTTTTTTTCTCATTGACTTTTCTTACGTAATTACTGTATCATGGCCCTCAGGCCATGACCAAACTCTAAGAATAGTTTCTGTTTATTTTTTTTTCTCATCGAATGTCACTTGCTTCTTCATTTCTTAATTTCTTCCTAAAGCAAAGGAGCCAAAATACACCACAGATCACAGCTGGACTAGACAACAAGCAACTCCTTTGCAGGGGCCCATGCAGAACCTGATTGATTTATGTAAACATTTTGCCACTTACTATATAAAGTTGTGGACTCCTTAACTAGTTACTGATCTTGTACTCTCTAGTAGTTAACATAGCCTATTTTCAAAAAGTCCAACTGAACACAGAAGTAAAACGATTTTTTTTTTTTTTTTTTTTTTGAGACAGGGTCCCACTCAGTCACCCAGGCGGGAGTGCAGTGGTGTGATCTCAGCTCACTGCAAACTCTGCCTCGTGGGCTTGGGCCATTCTCCTGCCTCAGCCTCTCGAGTAGCTGGGACTTTGGGCATACACCACCACACCTGGCTAATTTTTGTATGTTCTGTAGAGACAGGAGTTTTGCCGTGTTGCCCAGGCTGGTCTCAAACTCTGGTGCTCAAGCAATTCGTCCACCTTGGCCTCCCAAAGTGCTGGGATTACAGGCGTGAGCCACCGTGCCCATCTAGTGTTAATAAAATGAAATATTCTTTCTTGTTTGTTTCACCAGTTCTTACTTTCAGGCTGAATAGTTTAACATTCTGCAGTTTAACATTCTACATTAACCTCACATTTTTTTTTTTTAGGTTCCTTGCCTCAAACTGGCCTAAGTGGCTCCTCTTTTGTAGTTGACTTACATGTATTATGTAAGCAGTTGTCTTGATATTATACTTGACTGTCAGATTTCACACTTGTCCCTTTTGGCATAACATCCCCCATCTAGCATTTTGTTTTTACCTTTCTTTTCTCAACTCAGATTTTCCTGTAAGTGTTCACATAAAGATAGTATTTTATTCTTACCAGTAGTCACAATAGTACACTAATGCAGACGGCCATATGAGTGTTCACCTTTTAATATCTTGCTTTAGCCTATTTTCCTCTTGAACTAGAGGGATCACTGGGTGTGGTGGCTCATGCACATAATCTCAGCACTTTCGGAAGCTGAGGTGGGAGGATTGCTTGAGGCCAGGAGTTTGAGGTTACAGTGAGCTACAATCATGCCACTTTACTGCAGCCTGGGTAATAGGGTGAGAGCCTGTCTCTCAAATATATATATATATATGTAGGGATCTATGAAAATGTGTCTTACTGGGGTTGAAGAATATGGTCACCAAACCAAAAAGGTGAAGCAGCAAAAGCCCAGGAGTGCAGGCCGAGTGTGGGAAGCCAAGGCAGAGCCACCTGCGCCATTTCCTCACCACTAGGGGCAGGGACCAGAGAGGCAGGGGGATGAGCAACCTTGAAAACTCTATTCCTGTGTTGGCTTATACATTTCCTGAGGATGAAGACTACATCTACTTAATGTATTTTTGACAGAACCCAGGATGATAACAGGATGAACCCTGGATGACAGAACCCATGAGTATGTTAGCACATGCTAGTGACTGTGGGGCTTATGCCTTTTGTCCTTTTCAAGGGCATATTCTGGAGTACATTCCTAGAAGGGATGATAGTTGGGGAATGTTTTGGAGAAGTATGGACAGCACTGCAGAGGAGGAAAGAGAATCTGACGTGGAGGTGCTTTAATGTGTGCTTTGCCCACGTGCTGAGAAGAATGGATTCTGATTGCTTTCCTCTTTTCTCCTTCTAATAAAAAATGAGGAGAGAAAAGCTGTCTTATTCTAGATGTCTGAGCATCAGGTACAAAGCATTAAAACGAACTGTCAAAGAAATAAACCAATCCGAGAATTTGTGATTGGTGATGGCACTGGCACCTCCCCATCTCTCCCCTCCCTGGTGAGGGGTGCCCCTCAAAATGCTCTGCTCCTGGCTGTAGTCGCTGACTGTCTAAGCAGAGAGCACTCTTGCTCCATGCGTGTGACTGCCTAGGGGTCAGGCCTTACCAGAAGCAGATAAAAGGTCCTGGAAGGAGACTGCCTCCCTTTCACATCTTCTGCTGGTACTTTGGGGTCCCGCGGAGAAGCCAGGCTCTATCAGGGAGGGCTGCTCCCAGAATAGCCAGCAGTGGATGGGAGAATTCAGTGCAGCTGTGACAACTTGGATTACTTGAGAATTGGAATACCTTTGGAATTCAAGGGAATTACCTAACTAGTCCTTATTCTACCCTTAAAGGAGAGTTAGGTGAAGAACCAAAAAGTATCACCATGGAAATGAGCATATTAATCACCATGAGACCTTGGAAACTCAGGTGTCAGCCGTCATGCGTCAGAGCTGGGTGTGGTTTGGGAAGATACCACTCTGGGGTGGCATTTGGGACAAAAATGCAGTGGGGGGAATCTTGCCTAACAGTTCTCCTTCAGCGTCAGCAAATAGGCTTGGTTGTGCTGCAACTGTGGTCCCGTCCCCTATCTTACTTTCCTTGTATCTCAATGCCCCACTGACACACACGCAGAGGTACTCACTTTGCCTCACTCTCTGTTCAACATTTGGCACGTTTCTTCCAGAAACCCCCTCCGCACTGTGCATTCAGTGGCACCATTCTCTCCGGACCACGAGTCTTTGCTCCTTCCTGGATTGCCTCGGTGCCTCCTCTCCTCTGCGCCACCCTGAAATGCTGCATGCAGTCCAGAGGTCCTCCTTGAGTTCTCTTGGGGGAAGGCCAGTCATTCCTTCCCTCTTCCTGTATAACCTCCTGTGTTTAATCCTTTTTCTCGCTCCCATCCCATTTCAGTGTTCCCCAAGATCCACTTCTCATGCAAGGAGGCCCTGTTTTATCAGGAATGAATCCTATGAAAAGGTAATTTGCTAAGTTATTCATCAGCTTTTACTACATAGCCATTTGATAGGAGTACTGTACTAAACTGTGGAAATAACAGAAGATGTACCTCCCTGCTGGTGGGAGATAAGAATCTCCCTGCAGACCGGACACACAGGAGCTGGAAAGAAGCAAGACGCAGGGTAAGGGGATTTGTGGAGCTCCTGTTACCTATTAACAAATGCAAGCCTGGGCTTACAAAATACACCAGAGTCCATTCTAGGCAAGATGTTTAGAAAAAGCTTCTCTGAGGATGTGCAGCTTGAACCAAGTCCCTACACAAGAATTGGGAGCACATTGGTGGGAAGGAGACAGGAGAGAAGTGAAGACCCAGACTTTGTCTCCCTACTTGTGCATGGACAGAAGAGCCACACAGTGCTCTGTTTGGCCACGGGTGCATTTGTGTAGCCCACAGAGGCGTATGGTGTGATTTACTTTATAGAATTATTTGCAACCTTCAGGCATTCCTGCCTGAACTTTCTCACATGAGTGTCAACTCTCCCCTGATCCAGCCAGCAGTGTGCATTCTCTTCCCATGCAGACATTTGTTCTCCTGCCCGGAGAAGCCTGCAGCTGTGCACAGGTCAGGGTCATGCAGCAAATCCCTATTTGATGAGTTTTATTTTTAACTGTACAAAATGGACTTTAGGTGATGGTGGAGTTTTTTTCTCACTCTGAAGCTAAAACAAAGAGAATTTTCTGCCTACAGGAACAGGATTAGTGGCAACAAATTTTCATGTTAGTGCCGTCCCATCCAGGCTGCCGGCTTAGTCTATCATAAAGAATGTAGGAAGCCTGGTGGATGCTGCTATTTTTATCTTGGCCCTTTGATATCCGGCATCTAATTATTCAATTTACAAAGTACATTTCATGCTGCAATGTTTATTTTGTCTGCAGAGAAAAATATTTTTAAAATTTTTGTGGAATTTACTGGTTGTGGAATGTTCACATTTTAGCAGGTGACTACTTGAGCATGTCAAAATTGCCTTGGTATATAGCAAGGGATACTGTTGGTGGCAATAACGCTTTTTTTTTGTTATTATAGTTTAAGTTCTGGGATACATGTGCAGAACTTGCAGGTTTGTTACATAGCTATACACTTGCCATGGTGGTTGCTGCACCCATCAACCCATCATCTACATTAGGTATTTCTCCTAATGCTATCCCTCCCCCAGCACCCCACCTCCCCAAGGCCCTGGTTTGTGATGTTCCCCTCTCTGTGTCCATGTGTCCTCATTGTTCAACTCAACTCCCACTTATGCGTGAGAATATATGGTGTTTAGTTTTCTGTTCCTGTGTGTGTTAGTTTGCTGAGAATGATGGTTTCCAGTTTTATCCATGTCCCTGCAAAGGACATGAACTCATCCTTTTTTTATGGCTGCATAGTATTCTATGGTACATATGTGCTACATTTTCTTTATCCAGTCTATCATTGGTGGACATTTGGGTTGGTTCCAAGTCTTTACTGTTGTGAACAGTGCTGCAATAACATATGCGTGCATGTGTCTTTATAGTAGAATGATTTATAATCCTTTGGGTATATACCCAGTAATGGGATTGCTGGGTCAAATGGTATTTCTAGTTCTA
>NW_012107519.1:1267209-1350814 GCF_000951045.1 Mandrillus leucophaeus
TAATGGGATTGCTGGGTCAAATGGTATTTCTAGTTCTAGATCCTTGAGGAATCACCACACTGTCTTCCACAATGGTTGAACTAATTTACACTCCCAACAGTGTAAAAGCGTTCCTATTTCTCCACATCCTCTCCAGTATCTGTTGTTTCCTGACTTTTTAATGATCACCATTCTAACTGGCATGAGATGATATCTCACTGTGGTTTTGATTTGCATTTTTCTCATGACCAGTGATGCTGAGCTTTTTTTCATAAGTTTGTTGGCTGCATAAATGTCTTCATTTCAGAAGTGTCTGTTCATATCATATCCTTTGCCCACTTTTTGATGGGGTTGCTTGTATTTTTCTTGTAAATTTGTTTAAGTTCTTAGTAGATTCTGGATATTAGCCCTTTGTCAGCTGGGTAGATTTCAAAAGTTTTCTCCCATTCTGTGGGTTGCCTGTTCACTCTGATGATAGTTTCTTTTGCTGTGCAGAAACTCTTTCATTTAATTAGATCCCATTCATCAATTTTGACTTTTGTTGTCATTGCTTTTGGTGTTTTAGTCATGAAGGTTTTGCCTGTGCCTATATCCTGAATGGTATTGCCTAGGTTTTCTTCTAGGGTTTTTATGGTTTTAGGTCTTATGTTTAAGTCTTTAATCTATCTTGAGTTAATTTTTGTATAAGGTGTAAGGAAGGGATCCAGTTTCAGTTTTCTGCATATAGCTAGCCAGTTTTCCCAACACCATTTATTAAATAGGGAATCCTTTCTCCCATTGCTTGTTTTTGTCAGGTTTGTCAAAGATTAGATAGTTGTAGATGTGTGGCGTTATTTCTGAGGCCTCTGTTCTGTTCCATTGGTCTATATATCTGTTTTGGTACCAGTACCATGCTGTTTTGGTTACTGTAACCTTGTAGTATAGTTTGAAGTCAGGTAGCATGATGCCTCCACCTTTGTTCTTTTTGCTTAGGATTGTCTTGGCAATGTGCACTCTTTTTTGGTTCCATATTAAATTTAAAGTAGTTTTTTCTAATTCTGTGAAGAAAGTCAATGGTCGCTTGATGGGGATAGCACTGAATCTACAAATTACTTTGACAGTATGGCCATTTTCATGATATTGATTCTTCCGATCCATGAGCATGGAATGTTTTTCCATTTGTTTGTATCCTCTCTTATGTCCTTGAGCAGTGGTTTGTAGTTCTCCTTGAAGAAGTCCTTCACATCCCTTGTAAGTTGTATTCCTAGGTATTTTATTCTCTTTGTAGCAATCGTGAATGGGAGCTCACTCATGATTTGGCTCTCTGTTTGTCTGTTATTGGTGTATAAGAATGCTTGTGATTTTTGCACATTGATTTTGTATCCTGAGACTTAGCTAAAATTGTTTATCAGCTTAAGGAGATTTTCAGTTGAGACGATGGGATTTTCTAAATATACAATCTTGTCATCTACAGAGACAATAGGACTTCCTCTCTTTCTATCTGAATACCCTTTATTTCTTTCTCTTGCCTGATTGCCCTGGCCAGAATTTCCAAAACTATTTTGAATAGGAGTGGTAAGAGAGGGCATCCTTGTCTTGTGCCAGTTTTCAAAGGGGATGCTTCCAGCTTTTGCCTATTCAGTGTGATATTGGCTGTGAGTTTGTCATAAATAGCTCTTATTATTTTGAGATACATTCCATCAGTACATAGTTTATTGAGAGTTTTTAGCATGAAGAGGTGTCGAATTTTATCAAAGGTCTTTTCTGCATCTATTGAGATGATCATATGGTTTTTGTCATTGGTTCTGTTTATGTAATGGATTATGTTTATTGATTTGCATATATTGAACCAGTCTTGCATCCCAGGGATGAAGCCGACTTGATAGTGGTGGATAAGCTTTTTGATGTGCTGCTGGATTCAGTTTGCCAGTATTTTATTAAGGATTTTCACATTGATGTTCATCAGGGATATTGGCCTGAAGTTTTCTTATTTTTGTTGTGTCTCTGCCAGCTTTTGACATCAGGATGATGACAGCTTCATAAAATGAGTTAGGGAGGAGTCCTTCTTTTTCTATTGTTTGGAATAATTTCAGAAGGAATGGTACCAGCTTCTCTTTGTACCTCTGGTAGAATTAGACTGTGAATCCGTCTGGTCCTGGGTTTTTTGGTTGGTAGGCTATTTATTACTGCCTCAATTTCAGACCTTGTTATTGGTCTATTCAGGGATTTGACTTCTTCCTGGTTTAGTCTTGGGAGGGTGTATGTGTCCAGGAATTTATCCATTTCTTCTAGATTTTCTAATTTATTTGTGTAGCGGTGTTTATAGTATTCTCTGATATTAGTTTGTATTTCTGTGAGATCAGTGGTGATATCCCCTTTATCTTTTTTGTTTTTGTTTTTGAGAAAGAGTTTCACTCTTGGTGCCCCAGCTGGCGTACCATGGCGTGATCTCGGCTCACCACAACCTTTGCCTCCCAGGTTCAAGCAATTCTCCTGCCTCAGCCTCTCGAGTAGCTGGTATTACAGGCATCCATCACCACACCGGACTAATTTTGTATTTTTAGTAGAGATGGGGTTTCTCCATGTTGGTCAGACTGGTCTCGACCTCAGGTGATCCACCCACCTCGGCCTCCCAAAGTGAGGCGTGAGCCACCGTGCCTGGACCCCTTTATCATTTTTTATTGTGTCTATTTGATTCTTCTCTCTTTTCTTCCTTATTAGTCTGGCTAGTGGTCTATTTTATTAATCTTTCAAAAAAACCAGCTCCTGGATTCACTAATTTTTTGAAGGGTTTTTCATGTCTCTATCTCCTTCAGTTCTGCTCTGATCTTAGTTATTTCTTGTCTTATGCTAGCTTTTGAATTTGTTTGCTCTTGCTTCTCTAGCTCTTTTAATTTTGATGTTAGGGTGTCCATTTTAGATCTTTTGCGCTTTCTCCTGTGGGCATTTAGTGCTATAAATTTCCCTCTAAACACTGCTTTAGCTGTGTCCCAGAGATTCTGGTATGTTGTGTCTTTGTTCTCATTGGTTTCAATTAACTTACTTATTTCTGCCTTAATTTAGCTATTTACCCAATAGTCATTCAGGAGTAGGTTGTTCAGTTTCCATGTAGTTGTGTGGATTTGAGTGAGTTTCTTAATCCTGAGCTCTAATTTGATTGCACTGTGGTCTGAGAGACTGTTTTTTATGATTTCCATCCTTTGGCATTTGCTGAGGAGTGTTTTACTTTCAACTGTGTGGTCAATTTTAGAATAAGTGCGATGTGGTGTTTAGAAGAATGTATATTCTGTTGATTTGGGGTGGAAAGTTCCGTAGATGTCTATTAGGTCCACTTGGTCAGGAGCTGAGTTCAGGTCCTGAATATCCTTGTTAACTTTCTGTCTCATTGATCTAATATTGACAGTGGGGTGTTAAAGTCTCCCACTGTTATTGTGTGGGAGTCCTCTTTGTAGGTCTCTAAGAACTTGTTTATAAATCTGGGTGCTCCTGTATTGGGTGTGTATATATTTAGAATAGTTAGCTCTTCTTGTTGCATTGATCCCTTTACCATTATGTAATACCCTTCTTTGTCTCTTTTTGATCTTTGTTGGTTTAAAGTCTGTTTTATCAGAGACTAGGATTGCATCCTCCTCTTTTTTTTTTTTTTTGCTTTCCCTATGCTTGGTAAATATTCCTCCATCCCTTTATTTTGAGCCTATGTATGTCTTTGCACATGAGATGGGTCCCCTGAATACAGCACACCGATGGGTTTTAACTCTTTATCCAATTTGCCAGTCTGTGTCTTTTAATTGAGGCATTTAGCCCGTTTACATTTAAGGTTAATATTGTTATGTGTGAATTTGATCCTGTCATTATGATGCTAGCTTGTTATTTTGCATGCTAGTTGATGCAGTTTCTTCACAGTGTTGATGGTCTTTACAATTTGGTAGGTTTTGCAGTGGCTGGTACGGATTTTTCCTTTCCATTTTCAGTGCTTTCTTTAGGAACACTTGTAAGGCAGGCCTAGTGGTCACAAAATCTTTCAGCATTTGTTTTCTGTAAAGGATTTTATTTCTCCTTCTCTTATGAAGCTTGGTTTGACTGGATATGAAATTCTGGGTTGAAAATTCTTTTCTTTAAGAATGTTGAATATTGGCCCCCACTCTCTTCTGGCTTGTAGGGTTTCTGTAGAGATCCACTGTTAGTCTGATGGGCTTCCCTTTGTGGGTAACCGACCTTTCTCTCTGCCTGCCCTTAACATTTTTTCCTTCATTTTAACCTTGGTGAATCTTATGATTATGTGTCTGCATTGCTCTTCTCAAGGAGTATCTTTGTGGTATTCTCTGTATTTCCTGAATTTGAATGTTGACCTGTCTTGCTAGGTTGGGGAAGTTCTCCTGGATATCCTGAAGGGTGTTTTCCAGCTTGGTTCCATTCTATCACTTTCAGATACACCAATGGAACATAAGTTTGGTCTTTTCACATAGTCCCATATTTCTTGGAGGCTTTGTTCATTTCTTTTCATTCTTTTTTCTTTAATCTTATCTTCACGCTTTATTTCATTAAGCTGATCTTCAATCTCTGATATCCTTTCTTCTGCTTGATTGATTTAGCTATTGATACTTCTGTATGCTTCACGAAGTTCTTGTGCTGTGTTTTTCAGCTCCATCAGGTCATTTATGTTCTTGTCTAAACTGGTTAGTCTAATTAGCAATTCCTCTAACCTTTTTTCAAGGTTCTTAGCTTCCTTGCATTGGGTTAGAACATACTCCTTTAGCTTGGAGGAGTTTGTTATTACCCACCTTCTGAAGCTTACTTCTGTCGGTTCGTCAAACTCATTCTCCATCCTGTTTTGTTCTCTTGCTGGCAAGGAGTTGTGATCCTTTGGAGGAGAAGAGGCATTCTGGTTTTTGAAATTTTCAGCCTTTTTGCCCTGTTTTTTCCTCCTCTTCGTGGTTTTGTCTACCTTTGGTCTTTGATGTTGGTGACCTTCAGATGGGGCTTTTGTGTGGACATCCTTTTTGTTGATGTTGATGCTATTCCTTTCTGTTTGTTGGTTTTCCTTCTAACAGTCAGGACCCCTTCCCTGCAGGTTTGCTGGAGTTTTCTGGAAGTCCACTCCAGACCCTGTTTGCCTGGGTATTACCAGCAGAGGTTGCAGAACAGCAAAGATTGCTGCCTGTTCCTTCCTCTGGAAGCTTCGTCCCAGAGGGGCACCTGCCAGATGCCAGCCAGAGCTCTCCTGTGTGAGGTGTCTGTTGACCCCTGCTGGGAGTAGTCTCCCAGTCAGGAGGCATGGAGGTCAGGGACTTACTTGAGGAGACAATCTGTCTCTTAGCAGAGCTGGAGCACTGTGCCGAGAGATCCACTGCTCTCTTCAGAGCCAGTAGGCCAGAATGTTTAAGTCTGCTGAAGCTGCACCCACAGCCACCCCTTCCCCCAGGTGCTCTGTCCCAGGGAGATGGGAGTTTCATCTATAAGTCCCTGACTGGGGCTGCTGCCTTTCTTTCAGAGATGTCCTGCCCAGAGAGGAGGAATCTGGAGAGGCAGTCTGGCTACAGTAGTTTGCTGAGCTGCAGTGGTCTCTGCCCAGTTCGAACTCCTCAGGGGTTTTGTTTACACTGTGAGGGGAAAACCACCTACTCAAGCCTCAGTAATGGAGAACTCCCCTCCCCCCACCAAGCTGGTGCATCCCAGGTTAACTTCAGACTGCTGTACTGGCAGTGAGAATTTCAAGCCAATGGATCTTAGCTTGCTGGGCTCTGTGGGGGTGGGATCCACTGAACTACAGCACTTGGCTCCCTGGCTTCAGCCCCCTTTCCAGGGGAGTGAATGGATCTGTCTCACTGGTGTTCCAGGTGCCACTGGGGTATGAAAAAAAAACTCCTGCAGCTAGCTCAGTGTCTGCCCAAATGGCTGCCCAGTTTTGTGCTTACAACTCGGGGCCCTGATGGTGTAGGCACCCGAGGGAATCTCCTGGCCTGCAGGTGTGACGACCATGGGAAAAGCATAGTATGTGGGTCAGACTGTACCATTCCTCATGACACAGTCCCTCACGGCTTCCCTTGGCTAGGGGAGGGGGTTTCCCGACCCTTTGTGCTTCCCAGGTGAGGCGACATTCCACCCTGCTTTGGCTCGCCCTCTGTGGGCTGCACCCACTGCCTAACCAGTCCCAATGAGATGAGCTGGTTTGGAAATGTTCTCAGTTGGAAATGCAGAAATCACCAGCCTTTTGTGTTGATCTCGCTGGGAGCTGCAGACCAGAGTTGTTCCTATTTGGTCATCTTGCCAGCCACCAACGGGAGTAATATTTTAATATTGCACTAGTCTCCTGGTGTTCCTGGATATAAGACTGGGACTCTGTTTAGATTTCTGGGGCAGGGATAAAAGAGAAATAATTTCACACACTGAAGCTGAGTGAAAAAGATGCTCAGTGAAATAAAGTGGTGGTCTTTGCATACAGCAGCTCCCTAGGTGTCTGGAGAAAGATGAGTAATGGTATAGGGGTCAGAAACAGTAAGTGATAGACAGTTTTATTTTACAATTGTGATTCATAGTCTGTCTTCTCTAATAGCATATCTCCTCTAATAGGGAGAAGTTTTATTTTTAAAATTGCTTAAGTCTCAATGACAATATGTTTTCCCATTTACATGCTCCATTTGCCTGGTGTTATTGGGGAATGAAGTTCTCCCCACAAGAAAATCTGTTAGATATTCAATTAAAGACCAGAAAATTGCTTAGTTCTGAGTTATTAGAAACTGAGAACTTACCAACATTGATTTGGTCTTTCATTCATTCATTCATTCATTCATTCATTCATTCAACAAATGTGTATTAAACACTCATTCCATGCATTCCATGGTACCTATGGGTGAGGAATATAGCAGTGAAAAGACAAGCAAGATTCCCGTCTGCATGGAGTTCATATTCTAGAAGTAGGGGCAGACAATAGAAAAGAAACAAGGGAACAAGATAGTTATCTTGCAAAAAGCCCTAAGTACTGGGAGGAAAATAATAGAGTGACATGATGATAAACTGGATAGTGGAGTAGCCACTGGGTGGCTGCTTTAGTCTGGAACACCAAAGGAATCCTCTCTGTGATCGTAGCACTTGAGTGGAATCTGAAGGGCAGAAGGAGTCGGCCATGGTAAGATCTGGGCAGAACTTTCCTGGCAGAGGTTCTCAGGCAGGAATAATCTTGCCAGCTTAAAAAAACTAGTTTTGGGGTATACTTCTTAATGTATAGTAAATATAAATTTTTACTTTTATTGATGATTCACACCTTCTGTCATTTGTTAACCCATCTCCTGGGGTTCTTATTTTGCTGATTAGCATCTCAGTGGATCATCCTCAAAGAACCCTTCATCCCTTCTTGCTGGTATAACCTAGGAAAGTTTGAGGTCCCTGACAGACAAGATTGTTGTATCAGTAGGCTCAATTTATGCACATACCCCAAATCTGAGGATGGGACAGCGAAGAGGAAGCTATGGGCCCTTTGAAAGTTAACCTGTGTGGACCCCATTCCTTTCTCCTTGCTTGGAATTTGAAGTTCAGTGCCCAGTTATGGATCCAGATGCTTAGAGTGAATGTCTTCCATCTCCTGCTTCCTCCATCTCCTCATTGCCAATTCCTTTAACTTTCCTTTGGTAGTCTATAAGCACTGTGACCTGCCTCTAGATCTTTGTCCCAGCGGGTTAGTAGGATGAGTAGACCTATGCAAGCTGTTTCTCTTTCATCATTACCATGCACTTGGACTTAGTAGTGATAGCCTTGAGTAGACATAGACTCTCTCCCAGTTTTTTCTCCTCCACTGGTCTGTTAAAGGAGGCTATGAAGATTTTTTCAAAGGATCCAGATGACTTGAGGAGTCCCATTTTTAACCCATAGAAGGTGAACAAATTTACTCCCAAATTCGCTGGCATTTTCCAGTGAGATGTTAGTGGATGAAAGTTATTCAAAACTTTGTCTAAGGTCTTCGGGATGTGGGAAACACTTAGACATTGACTACAAATGAGATTTTCTCAATATTTTCAGAAAGTAAACATAAATTTTCTGTTTAGTTCAGATGATAATGTGTAATCTAGTTGTAACTCTGGTACCTCTGGATCAGCTTCTTTTACTTATTTATTTATTTGTTTAATTTTTTTTTTTTTTCAGACATGGAGTCTCACTATGTAGCCCTGACTGGAGTGCAGTGGCACAATCATAGCTCACTGCAGCCTCAACCTCCTGGGCTCAAGCCGTCTTCCCACCTCAGCCTCCCAAGTGTCTGGGATTACAGGCACACTATCTGGCTATTTTTTTTTTTTTTTTTTTTTTGGTGGAGACGAGATCCGTCTGTATTGCACAGGCTGAGCAGCTTCTTCTGATAGTGCTAGTAGAATATTGGAGAGTTGGTAAAAGAGCAAATTGATCAAACGGGTGTGTATGTGTGAGTCAAGGATGAGACATGATCTTTTATTGTTAAAATAGTCACTGTTTCACAACTGAAAATCTAGTCACTGTTTCACAAGTGAAAATTCCCCTCTTTTCTACACCCACTAATCAAGCTCCTTTTCTATTTAATATTTAAAATAAAATAGTTTAGCTCTTGGGACTTCCCCAGTGCCACAGAGTGTGAAGTGTCTTTTCATACCTCTAGGCTGGGGAAACCCCACTCTGGGCAAAGGGCCAATTTTAGACCCAGCAGCTTATTAAGGAGATTCAGAATCTAAAAGAGCCACAAACAGACAATAACAGGAAGGAGACAAATATAGGAAAATAACACCTGAAGCTGGCTCTCTGGCCAAGTTTACAGTTATCTCTATATCCTAGAAAGAGGCAGTGGGATTAGTGGATGAGGCATTGTGGAAATGGGAAATGATGTTAGTTCTAATTTGTGGAAGAGAATTTCATGAATAAAAATCTTAGGAAGAAGATTAGAGTATTTTGAAAATGACCCAAAGAGATGCTAGATGAGCTGTGAGAGAAAATCGTTCTCAAAACCTCATGGTCACAACTCTTGGAAACAAAACCCAACACTAACTTTGGAAAAGGCTCTTGGAAAGCGCATCTGATCTATCCTCTGATTTCAGTTGCAGGACTGTCTCCCAGGGGTCTTCTGACCAATGGTCAACCGACTTCCATCGAGCCCTTGTGGTGCTGGAGCAACCATTGTTGACCACACATGGCGAGGCAGCCATCCATCCTTTTGCTGGCCAGGAAGGCTGGTAAGAAAGTTCTTGATGTGAAGATGAATCTGGCTTCTTCTATTATGCAGCCAGAGTTCTTTCCTTTTATGTACAACATGCCTTCCCTCCCTTTCTCATGACTTATTCCAAGTATTTGAAGGCAACCAACCATTCTATAACATCTAGGTTTTCTCTTCTCAAGCTAAGCATATCAGATTCTCCCCTTCTTCTCAAGTTTCTGGCTTTCACTCTTCTGGTCACCCTTGTCTGAGCTGACTTAGTTTGTGGAGGTTCTTCATGAAACCCAGGGCTGGGAATGAAACATAATCCTCTGGATGGAGTCACTGAAGCCCCTATACCAAAGTGTGGGGGGACAATGACACTGTCTGTTGATACGGATTAAGACTGTTTGCTTTTTTTGGTATCCATACTGCCCTGGTGGCTTATATTGAATTTGTGGTTAAGTAAGACTTATTTGCTGTTGTTTATTTTAAAATTAGTTTTAATATGAACCATTATAAGCCAGCTTCCTCCATCCTATATACATACATACCTATATGAGTATGTATATGTATATATACATACATGTGTCTATATATGTATGTGTATATGTATGTATATATGCATATATATATAAACAGTTTATAATGGTGGTGGTTGAATTCTACATCAATTTTTCAAATTTTCTTTTAGCATTATAACATAGATTTGATAAACATACTTGCCGTCTCTACCCCAAGTCATAATACAGATGTTTCACTGAGAGCCTTGCCGCACACAGAAGGTGGCATCTACCCACAAGTTTGCTATGACTGTTAAACCACCCAACTGTTCTAAATCCTCCTGGCTGTTACTAGCACCTGGCGGCATTTTCCCATCTTGTTTGCAAGGATATCACCCAATGCTGCATGAAATGCTTTGCTAGAATGCTGAAACACTGACTCTATGGTGTTTCCCTATTTAATCGCTTATTAAAGATGACTTTGCTGTGACTTTGTGGATCCCATTGGTCTCCTTCCGAACCCAGTTCTTTCTAGTGATCATTACTTTATGTTTTAAGTGCTCTAAGAAGGCATCAGGATGTAACCTGGGAGATTATTTGGATTTCCCTGGATGCTTAGTTTTATCACTTCAGGCAAGTCAATTTGTCTGTTTTACCCACCATTTAAAAAAAATCTGGAAAACTATGAGCTCGATTATTTCTAGCATTCTATAATTTGGAGTCATATTTTAACATCCTATCATAGAATTTTTCTAGAAACAACATGAAATTTCTGGATTCCATTTTTTCCTCTCCCAATCTGTTCCTTCCCTCTGAACTATCCTTAGTCTTAGGATCATATCTTAGTCTTAGGGGCTTTGATCTATCCTTAGTCTTTCTCCCTGATTTTTAAAATGTCACTGACTATGGTTCTCTGATTAAATCTGAAACATTTTTATTTTCATTTTCTTTTGGTGGAAGGCACATGGGATACAATTATTCTCATTTAAATTAGCAATTATTTTAAAAAACTATCTTAAATTTTAGTGCCTTCTTAATGATAGCTGCCTTTCTTTTCCCGTTTGAAAACTGTTCTTTTTGGTGAATAAGATGGATGTGAAAAAGCACTAACTTTGTTTACTGACCAACTTTATTCATTGGATTTTCCTTCAAAAGATTGTTGGCTACTTAAATCTCCGCATCATTTCCTTTAAAATCTTCCCACCCATCCCCTAAATGAAATAAAAATTTAAATTATAAAGATACATCACCACTGAGAATATTCTAAAGAACGTGCTTAAGGCTCTGAAAGGAAATTGTGAAGGAGAAGTTCTCCAAGTGTTTTAAGCAATAGCAGCATCCTTAGAAGAAGTGTATACTTTCCCAAAACATGTACCTAGTCCCCGTTCTAGGTGGAAAAGTCTTGGTCTGTTTGTGTAAACACCAGCTGTGGTGTTTCGCGATCAACCTCCCAGAGCATCTTGACCTACAATGCCTGAACATTTTTTTTTTTTTAATTTGTTCAGGAAAAAAAGCAGTTGTTATAACATTGTTAACTAGAAGCCAGCCAAGGTTTTTTTGTTTTTGTTTTTGTTTTTACTCTGTTTTCTATTTATATTGGTTCTGACTTCAGCCGCCCTGTCAATCTGAAGGTGGCACTTAACAGATGGGACTTAATCAGCTCTCTTGGTAACCTGTCTGTCCCTTCCTGCCCACACTTCAAGTCTTTTCTATGAAAAGATATTTTATGATAAACCACTTAATAGAACCAAATACTATCTTTCCATTTATAATACCTCTATATCTGGATATATTTTTGTATATTCACAACCTACTTATTTGATTCTAAGTAAGTATCTTTGACAAACTCAGTGTCCAAAGTTTTTGGTTTAAGACAAACAGTTTTAAAATGTAAATATAAGAAATCACTAGTTTCAGAAGCCCATGGAATACTAGTCGGGCGTGGTGGCTCACGCCTGTAATCCCAGCACTTTGGGAGGCTGAGACAAGTAGATCACTTGAGGTCATGAGTTTGAGACCAGCCTGGCCAACATGACGAAACCCTGTCTCTACTAAAAATACAAAAACTAGCTGGGCGTGGTGGCGCGCACCTGTAGTCCCAGCTACTCAGGAGGCTGAGGCAGGAGAATTGGTTGAACCCAGGAGGCGGAGGTTGCAGTGAGCCAAGATGGTGCCTCTGCCCTCCAGCCTGGGTGACAGAGAGAGACTTTGTCTTAAAAAAAAAAAAAAAAAGTCGTCCATGGAATGGAATGTTATATCATGAAGATATAAATAAAGTCGTTGGCCCCACACAGTTGGGAGTCAGATCCTAAATCCTTTTGATGCTGTCTTGCAAAGGCCCCGTGGGTATGAAACCTTGGGACAAAAGTTTGCAGTATACATTTCTTATGCCGAGGTAGACAGTATTTATTTAGAGCCCCTTTAGGGTACTGTCCTCATGCAAAAATGGGTGAGTGAACATTTAAAAAGTGGTCCCGAAATGGGATTCAGAGAAGTCATGGGAATCAGCTGTAAGCTCACTGCCTGCTCAGAGTGGTGTTGGAACACTGGGAGTCCCAGGTAAGGACAATACATGATTTTATTTTGCAAAATTTTCTTCCGTAACAAGCATGCAGCCGTGCATGACAACTTTGTTTCTGGGGAAAAAAAAGATACATGCATATGTGTCAGTTGACATTTTAGACATTTAACTGCACTTTACATCTTCTCTATGAAAAGGTAATTTTTGCTAAACCACTGAATAGAACCAAATGCTATTTTTCCATTTATAATACATCCATATCTGGATATATTTTTGTGTATTCACAGCTTTTTCATCTTTCCATATAATTTGTGCACAAGACATATTATATCTTCACTTATAAGAATAAAAGCCCCAAATTACAGCAAATTTGTCAGATATAGATCTCTTTTTCTCTGCCAAATGACTGTTATTTTCATAGGCTTTCTCCTTGGAGCGTCAAACACCCCTTTGCCTGTGAGTTCAGGAGCAGTGTATGTGGCCCCCTCTTAGAGTCAGTCAATGGGACGCTTCAGGGTAGGCAGGTTGTGGGTGGCTGAAGGGAAATAGAGAACCTTCAGCGATGAACCAGAAGAGCCTCAGAGCCTTTTGTAACCACAACTGAAGTGGAGTTTTCTGACCACATGGACTTCAGAATATCTGGTTCTGCTGAGGCTCAGGAGGCAGCATGCAGCATGAGGATAAGCCAGCATGAGCTTACTTATCAAAGCGCTGCACATTAGCCTGCGGATAACTGAGCATTGATGAGAGCTTGATGCTGCTGCTAGAGAAATAAGGTTATTAATGAAAATATGAAGCCTGGAAGATATGCTAATTAGGATAGTACCATGTCAGTGAGGATGATTTGGGCTCACAGAAAACAAACTCTAATTCTGAAGTAAGGAGGGATTTATTATCTCACCTAATAAAAAGCTTAGAGGTAGGGCAATTTCAGGATTGGTTAATTCAGTGGTTCAACAAGGATATCAAGGCCCAGGTTCTGTTGGCTAATCTTAACATGTTGGTCTTAGGTTTCTCCCCTCATGGTTGCAAGATGGCTACTAATGCTCCAGGCATCTTATCCTGATCCTCACTTATTTTCTTTGAGATGAAGAAAGGGAGTTTCTCCATTTGTCTCTTTATCAAGGAAGAAAGTTTTTCCTAGAAGGTCCTCAGCAGACTTTCCCCTCATGAATCATTGATCAGAATTATGTTGCATACTCATTCCTCAGCCAATTTCTGATTTAGAAAATAGAGTGCCTATGATTAATTTAGTTCAATTAAAACTCATCCCTGAAGTTTTAAAGGGGTGTCTTCACTAAGCATATTGTCATACAGAAGGTGATCAAGATCAGGGTCCAGTTAACTTTAAAGAAGACCTGGGGCTAATGACTGTAAGGTAGGCAACCAATACTGTCTGCTCCAAGTACTTTATGTTTCAATACCACAGCTCCCTTTTCGTTTAATGAAATGATTCTATGGCGCTGGAAGAGAAGATGATGCTGAGATTTATACCCTACCATCATTGGAAACAAGATAAAAGTACTCTGCATGAAAAACGGAAGTCATATTTCTGCTTCTTTGTAACAGCAAAAAGAAAATCTTAAGTTTTTGTTTTTGTTTTTGTTTTTAATCAAGATGGAAAACAAAAAAGAAGGGAACACAGGAAACACTATTAACTGACTACTTAGCTGCCATTTTCAGAAACCTAATTTCTTCTGGCAACATCGTGCTGACTGCTGAGACTGACTGCTCGCAGCATTGTGCTGACTGCATGTGTGCTAGGATAAGCTTAGATGCACAAATGCACACATTCCCAGTTTTCCTTGCTGTTAGTGGTGGTCATATAATAGAATTTTGGCTAGTAAGTAGAAAACCGTTGGGGATGGGGCTTCTGTGGAAGCTTTTGTTTTCTTGATAACAGGGACAAATGTTAGAAGAAAGCTTACTGGGACATCCCTTTTCATCTTCTTTCTGTCATGAATGTAAATGTGATGTCAGGGGCTATAGCAGCCCCATTGACAACATGAGGCAACAATCGTGGGGAAAAGCAATCATGTTAGAGAATAGCGGCACAAAAGATAAAAAGATCCTGAATCATGAGACCAAATTGGGAACTACCTACTTTCAAATCTCTGGTTATGTGAGATAACTGAATGGCCTCTTTGTTTAAATTACTGGAGTTGGGTATTCTATGACCTGCAACATAATACATACAAATTGATACAAAAGCAATGAACAACATCTCAAGTAGATACTACAGCTATCCTAGCACCTCTCTTCCTCCAACATTTCAGTTATACCTAGATTCTAAGTTCAGAAAGACTGAATAACTTGACCACAGCCCTTCAACTCTAACCCATTCAGAAGAATATACTTCATTTCCTACCATTTCCCTATACCTATGTGTGTTTTATTTCCTACTAGATTTGAAACTGCTTCAGAATAGAGGCTGGACCTTTTAGCCTCCTGGTGTTCCTTCCTGCACTGAGTGTGGAGAGCGGTCTCAATGACTGGGAAGGGAATGAATACTGTGGCATTCCTTCTTTATCCAAGCCAGCAAGAGAGGGAAGTAAGCACATTGCTTATCTTAAGAAGGTGCAAGTTTACCACCTTCTTGGTCTCTAAGTTGGAAAACAGAAGCCTTATAATATCCTACAGAGATCTCTTCATGTTACATCACTGATCATTAGGAGTGGACAGTCTTTGAATTTTGGATCTGTACCAGTCTTTCCATTTTCATGAACAACTTGGATGCAGGATTAGGTGAAACCTTGTAATGGTTAGCTTGAAATACAGCATTTTAGTGAAGCACTGCTAAGTAGCTGAGTGATAGCTGGCAAATGTGGAATAAGGGAACTTCATAGCTTAAGGTCTCCCATGGACATTTTGCTTTTGGGGGTGGCTGGATTGCTACAACTAAAAAATTCCCTTGCATGAGTTTGTCAGTTTCAGGGGATTTTGTCATGATTCACTGAAGTGGAACTTTCAGTTTAAATGCGAATCTCATGGCTTTCGTGCATCTTCACTCATGGCCAGAGTGGCAGCTTGAGCATGTGAATGTCCACCACCACCTTTGCCCGTCTCCCTGATCACGGCACAAGCTCTTGCTGGATCTCATCCCCATCCAAAGCCTGTACTGCTATTTCTTTCTCTCCAAGCACAAGTGCCTTTTGTGGTCCCAAGATGGAACTCCAGTACAGTGCTTTGTACTGACAACTGTGGGTTTTCCTTAAGGTAACTGTGGGTGGCCCCTTCATTTATTTTCTTGCTTCCTTTTTGTTTCTGTAAATTCTGCCCTCCACTTTCCCCCGAAGCACATGCTGTTCATGTAATCTGAATGGCCATTTAGAGGAAAGATCAGAAGTTTGTTGTTTCATTACCAAGATAAATCAAAACTTTGTGTTCGCACTGCAATCCGAGTGAGTCCAGGAATAGCTTTGGGATTGCTAAGTGTCTGGAGAGCACTGACTACACAGACATGTTTTGAAGCTGGCTATAATAGTTTCTACAGCTGTTAACAGTTCGTGGAAGAATGGCAGCATTATATATCAGCGTTTAAAATGTGCATGACTTGCATTGCACAGAAGTCAGATTGGGATAGAATCAGATATTTTTTTTTCTGAAACTCAGCCAGGAAAGTCTTCAATAACTAGAGAAATTCTTTTCACTGCTGAAATCAACATGAAGGCATTGTGTTATTATAATTGCTTATAGCTCACCATGAAAGTTGTCTTTGTATGAGTGGATGTACGGGCTGTACTGTTTTGTTTTTATTTATTCTGCATTCTTTATTCTAATGTCCTTTCCTTTTTCCTGACCAGAAAGATTGTTATTGAGCCCTTCACAAAGCTGAAATAATGCAGTGTGTTAAAAAAAATGTTAACCATCCAAAGAAGTTATAAAAATTTATAAGTTGGCTGAATGCTTGAGAAATTTCTGCATATTTTAATATAAATAGGTAATGCAAATATTTGTTCTTTGCATTGAGAGGTGAGTCTCTGTTTTCCAAAAGGCTCTGCTATTTAAATTAGATTTATTTGATTGCTCTGAAATAAAGGCAGTTTCCATTTTGAATGATGCCAAAGACTAAATACCATGGTTGTTATCAAATACAAAAGAGTTATTAAGTTAGATATGTTACTGCATCATGGGGTTAAACAATTTCCAGAAAACAGAAAGTCTCATGTTTAAAGTTCTCAAGAAGGTAACTTGCTTAACAATTTTTCTTTTTGAGATTCCCAAGTTGAGATGAAAGTTTTGCACATGAAAAGGACTGTCTGGACCACCTCTGTATCCTGTCAGTTTTGCTGCCTCTTTAAAAAATGTATTGACAAACTTAATTCAAGGTAGGAGTGGGATGGATATCTTGGGGAAATATATATAAATAAACCAAGAAATTGGGTAAAAAGTAAGAAGAAATCAAATTATGAGAGGAAGCTGTTTTGATTGAGCTGTAAAATCAAGATATACACATTTGAGCGACGCTGGCTCAAGGGTCTCTGCAAAAGAATCAGATCTAAGGTCTTAGATCTTTCTGAAGTGCTATGCCAAGGCTCACCCCGTGAGAAGCCAGAGGATGGCGTGGAGGGTCACAGGGGAAGGCACACTGAGTGCAGCTGGTTTTCAGGGGTGACGTTGAGACACTCCAGGGATCAGATCCCAAACCTGGAATGCCCAGCATCTGGGACACCTTGGCAGTGGGTGGTTTCTTCAGCAGCTGGCTGTGGCAGGCAGCTTGATGACCTCAGAAAACCTCAGCTGAGACCTGGGTTTCCTTTGAAAGTGCCAGTGAATTCTCCGACCTCATCCCTCTCAGCTCCTCATTTACGAGCTAATGCTTTAACTAGTAGCCACTGGAGTGACAGGGACAGAGAGAGACCACATGAAACGATGAAGGAAAACTCCCAGGGTACCCTCGTGGACTGTACAAACTGCCTCCCAATTTTCCTCGGACAGGCGTTGACCGTCAAACCCATACTTCTTCATACTCGTGGCATTGAGACATAAACATCGTCTGGGGTCAGTCTGCACTTCCCTGTCATCCTGCATCTCTCTGAGGCTTAGAGAAACAAAGGGCACATGTGGAGGAGTCTGCCTTTTCTTGGGAAAAGGAACTTGTGTAGGAATTAAACTGATTATGTTTTCCAGGGAGAAAAGCCATGAAAACATGAATTTTCCCTTTTCTAAACTAAGAGGTCCCACTTCATTGAGAGAAAGAATATCAACAGCTGACATGTGTTAAGTGCTTACAATGTGCCAAGCACTGTATTATCTTATTAAAAAGAGATGCCACTGGGTAGCATGACCAGGAGAGGGAAATATGAAAGCTGTTTGATAGACGACCACACATAGGCCAGAGGTGAACTCGAAAGGAAACAGGAAAACTGGACTTAAATCCTGGTTTCTGCAAACACTAGGGATCCTTTGTAAATGCATTCCCCTCATTAAAGCCTGGCTTTGTTATAAAATAAGAATAAATACCAGCCTGGAATACAAAAGTCAGATTTCTCAGTCAGGAAATGGCTCTAGAGCAGTGGGTTTTGTTTTTGTGTTTGCCTTTTCAGAGTCATGGAACTCTTTTGGAAGCTGAGAAGTGCTAAGAGCTCTCTCTAGAAATTACAAACACACACATATATGCAAGCAGAATGTTGAACGCTATTTCTGGGGTTGCTAGCTCCCTTGGAACCAGTTTTCTTTGGTGGGTGGAATAGCATCAGCAAAGTCTGGTAAAAAGCAATACCTGTAGGTTCAGCCAGGGAGGCTGGCTGGCAGGAAGTTCAGAGAAAGCCTACCAGGGGCTTCCCAGCAGCAGGAGGAGGGATAAGCAGTCGTTAAGGTTTCATCTGTGTGGGAGCTTGTATTGGGAATTCTTGGCTATAGGTGTCAGAGACTCAGCATAAGGACTGAGACTTACAGAGTTAAAATTCCCATTCTGGAGAAGACTAGTGGGCTACTGCAAAGAAGCCAAGAAAAGGCCCCAGGAGTCAACGAAGAAAAAGAATTAACAGAAACTAGGCTAGAAGGTACAGGCTGGGTCACAAAGAATGCCCAGTAACCAAAATCAGGGTCACAGTTGACTTGGATGGGCCCCAGATGACTCAGTAAGATTTCCCTGGCTGTAAGATAGTCGGCTTTAGACCCTGATGGCTGAGCCTTTTGCTGGGGTGGTGTGGGCCTGTCTCTGGGAATATGGTGGGGAGGGAGGGAGCTGGAAAACAGGCTGTCTAGATATTAATGTTACAGCTATGGTGCTATTCCTCCTCCAAGCTTTACTAACTTGGCTATGGGCATGCCTGTGTTACCATTTTCAAATCTTCTTAACACATTCAACTTTGAGACCAGATAATGTCTTTTACTTTTTGCATATTTCTCATCTTGCACATGTGTCTGCTTGTCTAGTTACCTTTTTCCTGCTATTCCAGTACCATTAGCCAGTTCTGTTCCACTCTGAGTGGGGAGACCTGTTGCTCATCTTGCCTTGGCCTCCCTCAACAAAATTAAAAATTGGCAGCATTTGTTAACCCATCAAATATTTTTGAAATTTTACAATCTATTAAGTCTAAATTCTGGGAACTATTGGATTATGGTGTCCTCAGTTGGGTTGAGTGGGTACTCAGGAAATAATTATTGAATGAATGATTCGATGAGACAGGAATTTTATCCCAGAAAACTAAGGGCTGAAATATTTACTACTTGTTTTGCTCGTTTTGATAGCTCTTGAAAGATGAATGCAGAGACAGGCTGAAGTCCCTGGACAGATGGTTAATTAGGAGATGGGATCCCTCTGGACTGCTCCATTGCTGACTAGGCAGCAGCCTGTCCACTTGAGTGGAGGCACTTCCCTTGATAGCATTAGTAGATTAAAATAATGCTGTTGTCTTTAATAAAGTAGGGATTGTTATCAGCTATTAGTCAGTTGCTGTCATTTGAAAGGGAACACACATAAAGGTCTCTTACCAGTTAGCTGATGGGACAAACAGGGACAGCAGAGACTCCCGTTTCGCCCCTCGCCCCCAATCTGGTGGGTGCTATAGCATAGAGTGGATCTGTGGCCTAATTCATGAATGTTTACCAGCAACTAATTAAACTACTTTAGGAGCTCAATTAAGCACTAGCTGAAATTGAAGATGTGAAATAAGTTATGAATGTAATGAAGATGGAAGGAAACAAGTAACAGGATGTGCAGGAGAGTCATAATTGTGCCATTAAGATCAGATCAGATATTGCCAGAGAGCTTTGGTGCTTGACTTGATGAAGGCTCTTCTTTCTCAGATTAGATTAAAATTATGAAGAGCAGTGAGTGTGTATGTGTGTGTGCACGTGCGTGCGCTGGGTGGGGGGGTTCTCCTTTTTGATGGCTGTATTTAGCAGGAGATTAGTTGCTCAAATTCACCCTTTGGTTCAATAGAAAGAAATATAATGTAACTTAAAATGAAGTCAAAATCAATGTAATTTAAAATGTAATTTTGTGTGTACTGGAGTGTTGCATGGGAAGTTAGATGAGTGTGGTCTGGAAAAGAAATAGAAATCCAAGGATTGAAGGTTTTTGTCAAATAGGAGATAATCAATAAGTTCACAAATTTCCATGTTAAAAATGGATCTCTACATTTATGAGATACACAATTATTTAGCAGTGGTTGAAAAAAAAGCACTCCTCATAGAGATTCATGCTTTCATATGGCTGAGTTAAGTGTGTGTGTGTGTGTGTGGCTGTGGTGTGTATAGTAGTAGTAGAGTCATAAAGTGCAGTAGTGGCTGGGCGTGGTAGCTCATGCCTGTAATCCCAGCACTTTGGGAGGCTGAGGCAGGAGAAGCGCTTGAGCCCAGGAATTTGAGACCAGCCTGGGCAACATAGTGAGACCCCATCTCTACTAATTTTTTTTTTTTAATTAACCAGGCATGATGATGTGCACCTGTGGTCCCAGCTACTTGGGAGGCTGAGGTGGGAAGATTGTTTGAGCCCAGGAGGTTGAGGCTGCAGTGAGCAGGGTTTGTGCCACTGCACTCCAGCCTGGGCAATAGATCAAGACTGTGTCTCAAGAAAAAAGAAGGGGAGTAGTAAGAGAAGAAGAATTCATGAGAGACAGGGGAGGGCAATCATTTGGCTAGGGGCAATCATGCTTGATGCAGCTCCATTTCTTGTTAGCACCTTGACTTCTTGCCACCTCTTGATGCCAACACTTTCTGCTTTCTGTAACTGGTGAAAACTCAATTACTTTTGAAATGGGTGAAAAATGTTCATCTTGCTTTCTTCTTAGCAAGTTAAGGGTGAGGCTTGCAGGGGAAGTAGGGAAGACTGAGGTGGAGGAATGAGGTTGGTCTTGGGAAATGGCAAAGTTTACATGAGGTGGAATGTGGCATAAGTAAAGGACATGTATAAGTTAAGGTCTCTAGAAGTTCTGCAGGAGAGGATACCTTCAGGGTAACTGGTAAAGTCTTTGTAGAGGAGGGGACATTGGAGGATAGACAGGGTTTTGATAGGTAGGTATAGATGGGGGAACATTCCAGAAAGAAGAAAATAGCTCAAAGATGCCATGGCAGAAAATACAAGCCTATTTTGGGAGTGGCAGGGGATTCAGTACAGCTGGAGATTAAATGGGTAGGTGGATGGAGTCCGGGTTATGAGAGGCACTGACTGCCATGCTAACCTTATTTGGTTTGCAAGTAAACTCAGTAACTCACTAAGTATGAATGCCCATCTCCTGAAACTTTGCTTCCTAAGGTTTGAATGTTCATCAACAAAATTTTTCTAGAAGTAGAACACAACTGGACTACATTGCTAAGCCAAGTGTCAGTGTCTCAAAGGCAGGGCATGGCCAGCTTCACCAAAGCCGAGGCCGCTCATGTGTTTAATGTGTTCCAGAGATCCAAAGCACTTTGGGATTTTGCAGTGTTTTGTGTGGTCATTGCTCTTTTTGTTTTTGTTTTAAATTTATCCATCCTTATTGCTGTGATGACTTTACAGGATATATGTGGCAGATTTTCTTTTCCATAAATGACCAAATCAAGATCCCCCATCTCACAGTCTTCTTACCCTGCTTCTGACACTTCTCCTGTTGAGAAGTGGGCTCTACTTTCACCTCAGACTGGCTTGTGACTGCAGTGGAAATGACACCAGGTAACTTCCAAGGCTATGTCATAAAAGGCCATGAAGCTTTCTCCTGGCTCTCTTGAGACACTCACCTTTGGAGCCCTTAATCACTATAGAGTCCCCATGAGTCTCCATGCTGTGAGGAAATCCAGGCCACACCTACCAGAAATGTGAGTAAAAAGTGTCTCTGAGTGATCCTTGGCCCGGAGGTCGAGTCACCTCAAGTCTTCAAGTCCTTTCTGCTGAAGTCTCAGGTGTCACTGAACAGAGCAAGCTGTCCTCACTGTGACCGTTCTAAATCCTTGGCACACAGAATCAGTGAGCATAATAAAATAGTTGTGTATGCAGCTAGGTTTGGTGCTATTTGTTATACAGTAGTAGCAGTAGAAATTTGTTCTGTATCACTGTTTATAATAGTAAACAGTGATGCTTTTTCCTGGCTCATTTCTTTCTGTTCAGGAGAATCAGTTTATCAGAGAGGAAAGAGGGAGTTATCAATAGTTGATAAGGCCCTGTTGGGTGGTTTACATATATTATCTCATTTAATCTTCCTAACAACACTATAGATAAATATTATCAACCTTACTGTTGAGAGAACTAAGACTCAGAGAGGTTTAGTGATTTCCCCGAGTTCACACAGCTAGGGCACAGACCCAGGCTTCCCGGTGGCTCCATAGTTCAAAAGATTTTCCTGTCTAGGTTGGGTGAGAGACCCCTGCAGTGTCTTGTCATATGAACAGTGGATTCTGCCACGTAACCCACTTCCCCATCAGAGGGGGTACCTGCCAAGCACCTAGGCCAGGAAGTGGGAGGGAAATGAAAAGAGAGGCATGGCCCCTGCCTTTTCAGCAGTGGTGATTATTTTAGGGGCTGGGCAGCTGTAAGTGTCATGGAAAGATGAAAGCAACCCAAGGCAGTGTGTGATCTGGGGCTGTGGACTTTCACAGAGGCAGGGTGAGGGGAGGAGTCACTTTGGAGTCTTGGGCAAGTAGTCAGCCTCCTGGTGCTCTCCTTTCTGCACTGGTGGAAGTTCAGGTGACCGTATCTCTCCATTCTCCCTGATGGTCTTGGTTATTGGTTTATGCCTGTTGTCCCAGTGAAATTATTTATTTTGCTTTTTTTTATTTGTATAAATTTAAGAGGCAAGGCAGGGCACAGTGGCTCATGCCTGTAATTTCAGCACTTTGGGAGGTCAAGGCGGGCCAATCACTTGATGCCAGGAGTTTGAGATCAGCCTGGCCCACAAAGCGAAACCCCGTCTCTACTAAAAATAGAAAAATTAGCTGGGCATGATGGTGGGTGCCTGTAGTTCCAGCTACTTTGGAGGCCAAGGCAGGAGAATCACTTGAAACCAGGAGGTAGAGGTTGCAGTGAGCCAAGATCACGCCACTTCACTCCAGCCTGGGCAATGGAGCCAGACTCTGTCTCAATAAATAAATAAATAAATAATTAAAATTAAGGGTTACAAGTGCAATTTTGTTACATAGATATATTGCATAGTGGTGAAGTCTGGCTTTTAGGTGTATGTATCGCCTGAATAATTGTGATACCCATTGTACCCATCCCTCTCCCCTGGCCTCCCTCCCGCCCTTCCGAGTCTCCAATGTCTGTCATTCCACACTCTATGTCCATGTGTACGTGGCTGCCCCTACTGAAATTATTAATAGCACTTCCTTTTAGTCTCACAGGTGGCCTGTTTTGGATGATAAATTACATGGTTGCCCTAGGGTGGCACTTCCAAATTCAACCTTTTTTGAGGGAATAGGGTAAAGTGCTATTGAGGAGTCGTGTGAAATGGCATGAAGGCAGTGACTAATGGACCCAAACAAGTAGGAGGGTCTGTTGATTCAGTGAAAAACCTGTCTATTCACTGTATAACCAAAAAGTCAAACAGCAATTTTGTTCGATGTAAAAGTATGTTTATTGAATATCAATTGTATGCCACAATTAAACAGCTTTAAAATCTGAATTGACAAAAACAAACAATAAAACCTCCCCAACAAAGTAAACAAACCACAATTGAATCAGTCATCTAACCTGACCTGACTGATTTGTGTCTGGCCAAAATGGCTAGGACAGTCCATATCTCTCTTGAGGAAAATGAGGGTGAGTCTAATATGAAAGTCAGACTGCATTTCTCAAATGTATGGTTCAGAAACCATGGGTTTCAGCCGTGCTTGGTCAGGGTGGAGGAGAGGGGTTAAGAAGGCAGTTGCTGGGGCTCCATCCCAGCCTGCAAAATCATTCTCAGGGGGTAGGCCCAGAACTCAGCATTTTTAGCAAGTTTCTAGGTAATCTCGGCAATGAGCCGAGATTGTGCCACCGCACTCCAACCTGGGCAACAGAGCGAGATGCCATCTCAAAATAATAATAATAATAAAAATTACAAATAAATAAATAAATAAAATTGTGAATTTATTTAGAACTTGAGCCAGAGGCAGTGTTAACCTCAGCACTGTGGAAAGAAGATGAAGTTGGTCTTAATTTCAAACCACTTCCTCATATAAACCATTTGCTAACCCACCAGGATGAGGCAAGAGTCACATCATTTTGTTATAAGAAAAGGAGATATGTTTAAACATCAATCTTTTTCTCATTATTGCCTCTGCCATTGGGATTAATCTCATAGTGAATTTGCCAAGTGCTCTCTAATGTTTAGAAATTTCAGGAAAAAAAGAGCTATGTTGCTTAGAGTTTGGTCCATTCTGGCCAGTTCTAACAAAGTTAGCAATGGGGAGAGTGGTACAATGGTTTTCTGCAAATTCGTGATGATGAAGATTAAATATCTCACTTTCTCTGGCTATTTGTGCCTGTGCAAACAGAACTTTGCAACAGAATGAAGGAGCCGAGATTTTAGAGCTGAAATAGATTTTTTAAAAATAGATTTCTGAGATGATCCAGGCTTCTTATTGCATAGACGGATAAACTGAGGCCCAGCAAAAGGAAATGGCTGGAATAAATCCTGACTTTGCTGCTTCCTGTGTGTGTAATAGACAGACAAGTCACTTACTTGTCACTTACCATCTCTGAAATGCAGGATAATAACAATGCCTATTTTTTGTGTGGTTTTAGGGAAGAGTAAATGCAAAAGAGCATGAATGGGAAGCATTGAGCCCAGCACTGGACACCTATGTTCGTCCTTGCCTAGGTTCTGTCTACCATTATTATTAGCTAAGGTCATGGAGCTTGTTGAAGACAGAGCCAGGCCTGGACACGGACCTCCAGACTCCCCTGCATTTTCCAGAGTGTAGATTTCAGTGGTATTCGTGGAGTTCCAGAGCTTAGTCACACAAGGTATCTGTGTGTCTCCAGATAGGCAAATGCTATTTTAAGACCTTCTTTCATAAGCACCCCGGGACAATGAGCTCTGGCTGGGTGCCTCCAGCCGCACAGTCTGTTCTCAGGGGCGGGTAGTCTCTGTGCTCTGTGTCTGTCTGTCTGTGCCCCAGAGTGCCCTGTGTATCTGGCCCCCTCTCTGCTCCTAAGCCACATGGTGGGTGAATAGGGGGCTGAGGTCTAAGATGCCCAAGCTACTTTTAGGAGCGTGTCCCTTAGCACGCTCCTGGTGAGATGAGCAAATGGGTGCCAAAGGCAAACTGCCTGTTCCCACTAATTACTGGCTGTGAGCCTTAAGTAAGGTATTGGCCCCTAAAAACTCCTCATTTTCCTTATTTGTCAGGTCTGTAACAAGCATGCCCACCTCACAGGGTTGTTTTGAAGGTCAGTGTGGAAACTCACACAAAGCAAAGAGCCTGGCCCACAGTCTACAAATGGTAGCTTATTGCTTACTTTTAAATGAGGCTTTATGACTTTAGAGGGGAATTAGGATATAGAGAACTTCTTGATGGAAGAGACAAGCATCTGAACAGAGAGTTGTAATTTATAACAAGTAATGCAGTAGTGTTTTGAATAATCATAGAAAGGGAAGACTGAAATTGAGAATTGGTTGAAGATATTGTGTGGCCATACAAACTCAGAGAAATTGGCGATCACTCTAAAAAGAAAAAATAGAAGTGCTTTCTATATTTCCCATTCCTGCTTCACGAGTTCCTCCCCTTCTCCCACACCCACTTTCTCCCTCAGAGTTTGTTATGGCTGTTTAAGTAACTGGTATAAAAGTAAATATACCAAAACTTTCTATCCATGTTTGTAAGCCTACGATGCAGGAACTTTGAAAGAAGTTTTAATTAACATTAAATTACCCCAATGGGATTCATTCACATTTGTACTAGTCATCAGCTCCTGGAAGGTAATGGCCAAGAACTGTTCCTCTTTGCCTTTCTCCCAGCACCAGCCTGCAGTATAAATGTGAGCAATGTTAGTTGACTGACTGACTCACTCACTCACTCACTCACTGACTATGGAACTTACCAGGTATTTGGAACAACATCGGAACAAGGGCCTGAAAACTTGGTCTTCTCTTTCCAACCCTATTTTGGCACCTGTTTCCTTCCCTTGTGTTGGGATTCTGACTCTGGAATTGATTACCTGATGATCTTGGATCATGATTTAGCCTCAGTTCCTGCAGTTGGAAAATGGGGACATGATTAGTCCTTTGTAAAGGCTAAGATGGCATGTGTGAGAGCCAGTGGTCACTGAAGGCTTGTGGTTCTGGATGTTGCCCAGTGCCCTCTCTGGGGTCCCTGGGTGCCCATTACCATCTGCTGAGCTGCCCACTGAGGCCTGCTGTCCTAAGGCAAGGCCCTACGGTACACTCAAGCTCCTCTGATCTTTCTGCACTTCTTTCCTTCGATTTCCATATCAAGATTTACCTCTTCTGTATCCTGTTTCTTCAGAACTTGGCTTTCTACTAAATTGGATAAAATCATCCCTATTCATTCATTAATGGATACTGATGGGTTAGAAAAGACCCCTCCAAGCCCCCAGCAAGTGTTTAACCTGAAGGGCAGCTCACACAAGGGAGGCTGCTGGCACTCAGAGATTTACAATCTGAAAGGTGTCCTAGAGAGATCATCTCATGGGATGGCTTTCAAACTTTTTTTCCAAATAAAACGTAATTCATAAACCTGCCTATAAAATACAAAGGGGTCTACTTTGATTGAGAGGAGGTGGGTAGCACCTCCCTGCTTGGTTTTCCCCAACCTGAAGGCCCTAGAGTGCTGGCACAGAACTCCACTGATTCTAGGCCAACCCTCTGGCTTTACAGAAGAGAAACCAAGGCACAGAGAGAGGAAGGGACCGCGGACTCCACAGACAGGTGGTTACTAGACTGGGGTTGGGGCCCAAGTCACCTGTGCCCTGGTCCTTGCCTTCCATTCTGACAAACGTGCCTACAAGAAGAAGCAGCCAGAGAAGAAAGAGGTTGTTTCTGATGACTCATGGAATTTGCTCATCTAAAGGCAAAGCTAGTATGGTTTTTTCTTTTTTTTTTCCCCCCTAAGCCCCTGGGTGACTCCAGACAGAGATAATAAGAGACAAAACCTTTTACCTCTAAGCTACCTTTTTGAATGTAGTACAGGCTGTTAGTTACTCAGGGTCATTATTGTGTGATGGGTTATCAAAGGCCTATGTGAAATGTGTGGGATTTTTATGAGGTTGTTTTTATTATAGTAAAATGTTTAAAGGCCCCTTATGTACAAAGTGCTTTGAAAGCTCTAATAGGGCCCCATAATCACCCACATAATTACGAAGGTCAAATTGTGCTGGACAAACTTGAGAGCTATTTTTGACCACATTAGTGGATGAACAGAACAGAATATTAAAAATGTTTTGTTGTTGTTACTGTTGTCCCTTTTAGCCTTCTGGGTACAACAGAATCTCTCTTGGAGCTGGAGGAAACTACCGCTCTGGTATATTTTCCCACTTTTGTAAATCTAAGGAGGTTTTCTTTTCCTGGGTTCCAGACACAGGATAGACAGGCTATACATTAGGTTTTGGAGGAAAGAGTTGGCCATAGTGAGTATTCAGGTCTGCTTGCTAAGGAAACTTGCTTCAGCTTGTTTTCGTTCCCGTCCCCCATTGCCCCACGGTCAACAGATGCCCGTCTGGTGCAGGCCTGGGTCTCACCGGATGTCCTTCTATAGCGATGCCTGCCGCTTTCACTGGCCATCCTTAATTTTCCATCTTACACTAGGAAACTGCGATGTAAGAAAAACAATGGACTGTTTCCTTCCTCTTTCTTTAAACCAAGAGGCTGAAAGGAAGGCTTCGTATTCATTACTCACAGGCCAGACTTGGGGATAAAGGTCGCTGAAGTTCAAACGAAACAAAAGTTAAAGTCCACAGCTCTCAGTGAGTTCCCAGCCCAGCTGGGGTCAAGATGACACTGATCCCCTCACTGAGTCCTCATGTTAACCCAAGACTTGCCTCAAGCTTTGTAAGTATTTTGGGTAAACATTTGGAATCTGAGCTTGCTAAAAAGAACTCAAGATTACGGGCATGAGGAGGGGAAAGAAGTGGCACAAAGCAGGCTCCATTTGGAGACAGTCTTCCCTTCTAGGACCTTGGCCTCCAGGCTTTCTGGGAGCCTGTCATTATTATTGGTGGTGACAGGTGCATTTCTTAGAATCCTAACTTAAGAGCATTCTTGCTAAGCAGCTAAGATGTTATTTTCCTGTCATTTCAAAAATGTTCTCTCTGAAATATCCTTTTGCTGTGGCCTATTTTCCTGTAGCAAGACTATCTGTGGCCAGAAAACCCTCATGTGGTGAGTGGTCTAGATGTCCCATCCAGCCACGTTGCCTCATCACGTGGAAAGGGAGAAGGAAACCTACCCCTTTAACGCCAGGGTTCCGCTCTGTGCTATTTATGCTAAAAAGCAGCTGTCATGATTTTTACCAGCCAGGCCTCCCTGTTGGACTTGAAATCCACATGGAAGAGCCTGATGTCACAAAGCAACAGAAATGTGATAGTAGGGGAACAAAGGAAGGTGTTATGAGAAGTTCCACCAGCAGCACAGAGAGATCTGGTAAACCCCGCACGGGCAACAGGCCGAGCTGCACTAGGACTTCAGGGGTCCTAGGCACTTTTGCCATGGTAGATCTTCTTCTTCATAAAGATAAATAAATATGTAATTCTATTTTATGGCTACGTTGGTATACAGACAAATGTGTTCGTGTTATGCCACACTATTTCCTTCTACCTGAAAGCTCATTTTTTTCTTCTTCTTTTAAAAGAAATTAAAACACTTTTCATGGGCACTGTAAAAGTGTTGTGGGATGTGAGCACTGCATCTGCCGTACCTAATGGATAAGTTGACCCTGTCAAAAGGAAGCCATCCCTGTCCTCGGTACAATTTGAAGAAACGGGATATTTATGAGTTAGGGCAGTTTCATTCTTTAAAAGGCAATGCATGTTACAGATGGGTTTGGTTCACAAAATGTGAAAGGTTAATTAGATGTATATACCAATCCACAAATCAAAATCTCCCAATTAGCAATAGGTTTATATGCAAGGACTTTGATGTTCCAAAGTAAATTTTAAAGCTTTGGTTTGGTGCAGTAAAACCCAGAGGGTTATAGATACTGAGATGGTATGGCCTTGGCTCAGGATCCTGGCTCCATATCCACACACAGACAGACTACTCGATTGCTTGGGTAGGTTATTTTATTCTGTGATTCTGTTTCTTTCTCTAAAAATGAGAGGTAACAATAGCTACCTTGTGAGGTTGCTGGGAGGATGAAATGAAGACATGTTAGTAAAGCACTTAGTATAATGCCTAGGATATTGTAAATTTTCAGTAAGTGTTGTTAAAATTGCCATTATTTTCATCATTAAGAAGTGTTGTTATTCTTTTCAACAGGTGGAGGAACTCAGGCTCCTCCATTATTTTGCTGGACAATTCTTTTGCTAAGTTTAGACAGGTGATGAGTAGATAAAAAGAAGCCTTTATCAGAGGTTAGAATAGCACATAAAGAGGATTGGGAAGTAACACAGAAGATTCAAGGAACATTAAAATACACACCCTGGCCTCAAGAAGAGTACTGGAGACAAGACACACCCAGAAGGCTCAGAAACAGGAGAAAGGGCAACAGGCAAGCTCGGGGAGTACTGACAAGGGAAGGACCACACGGGTGCTGAAGGAAGTCATCCCTGACAACTGGGCTCAGCTCAGTAGGTGATGACTTCTCTTGGACATTTCCAGGGGGAGAAATTGCTTCAGACTTTTCACTCGAGAGCACCTATCACATTCTTTTGAGAAGTGCCAAATCATACCTTGGAAAAAATACCATGTTTTAACCAAATGAGGAGCGAAAGTGGTTTGGTCTTACCCCCACAACACTGGTAGTCTCTAGCTGATGGAATCTAAGACTGCTGCATTTGGCTAAAAACAGGACAGAAAAAGCAGCAAAAACACAAACTCAGAGGGTATTTGACCATTCTAACAGTACCAGCAATGATAACAATATTAGATTCCTCAAGGATTGAGAACCTGAAATACTATTTGACCCAGCAATCCCATTACTGGGTATATACTCAAAGGAATATAAATCATTCTGTTATAAAGATACATGATATGCACACGTATGTTTATTGCAGCACTATTCACAATAGCAAAGAAATGGAATCAACCCAAATGCCTATCAATGATAGACTGGATAAAGAAAATGTGGTACATATACACCATGGACTATTATGTAGCCATAAAAAAGGAATGATATCATATTCTTTGCAGGCACATGGATGGAGCTGGACGTCATTATCCTCGGCAAACTAATGCAGGAACAGAAAACCAAACACCACATGTTCTCATTCATAAGCGGGAGCTGAACTATGAGAACACATGGACACAAGGAGGGGAACTACACATACTAGGGCCTCTCGGGGTGGCGGTTTGGGGAGGGAAAGCATCAGGATAAAGAGCTAATGCATACGGGGCTTAATACCTAGGTTATGGGTTGACAGGTGCCACAGATCACCATGGCTCACGTTGACCTGTGTAACAAATCTGCAGGTCCTGCACACATACCCCAGAACTTAAAATAAATTAAATTAAATTTTAAAAAGAACACCCCACAGAGTGCTTTTAACTGTAAAAAATTTTATGTTTTTGTGTTTCACCATTGAAAGTATATGCTATATGGCGATTCCAACTACAATTTTCATTTCAAGGGGCGGAAACTGAACTTGATTGATCTCAGTCATACAGCTAAGTTTTGGGTCTTCAAGAGTGGAGATTAGATCTACTAATGTTTTCTTGGTTGAATTATCAAGAAATCTTCGTGTTGATCATAGTAATAATAGCATAAGAGTATCTATTGTGCCTCTACTATTTTT
This sequence comes from Mandrillus leucophaeus, assembly GCF_000951045.1. Classification (NCBI taxonomy): domain Eukaryota; kingdom Metazoa; phylum Chordata; class Mammalia; order Primates; family Cercopithecidae; genus Mandrillus; species Mandrillus leucophaeus. The sequence goes on from NW_012107519.1 coordinate 1,297,650, forward strand.
TGACACTGTGCCAAACCCTTGATATGTATTGTTTCTCACAATTACCTTTTAAGGTGAGGCTTCTCAGTCCCATTTATAGTTGAAGAAACTCAGATTCTCAGAAGTCAAGGCATTTATTCCAGATCCTGTTGCTAATAAGTTGAGATCTTACTGAAGGTCTATCTGACTTCATGACTCAAGTTCTTTTCTCTATACCCCATCCTTGTTAGTTAATGGGGTTTGAGTGGCTATGATTTTACTTTGATCTTTAATGAATATTGACCCATCTGATAAGCAAGTGAAGATTTTTCTGAAATAATACCGAGCTACTCCAGAAAGATGCCTTTGAAAATAGAAATCAGCCATGCATGGGGGTGCATGCCTATAATCCCAGCTACTCAGGAGGTTGAAAAACGAAAGTCGCTTGAACCTGGGAGGTGGAGGTTGCAGTGAGCCAAGATCGCACCACTGCACTCCAGCCTGGGTGTCTCAAAAAAAAAAAAAAAAAAGAAAGAAAGAAAGGAAAAGAAAAAGAAAAAGAAAACAGAACTTAGTATTGTTGATACAAATGAACCAAAGTATAGATTTTTCAGAGATTGACTGAGGTGCAGGACAAACAAAATCAATCTTTCCCTTCCACTTGGTCACAGTAAGACTGTGTATGTGTTCTGGAGGACTTAGGTCTTAAAGGTCTGTGCTAGACGAGGTCAGCCTTTGTTCTGACCTTGAGATGAGATGAGCCTTCAGGCTGAGCCCAAGTGAGGAAGTCATTGCTCCTCATAATTCTGCAGGATGTTTGTTTTTACAATTCTCCACAAGATCCTCTGAAACACCAACCTCTCTGCTGTACATCCTTTTAACCAGGAGCTTTCAATGTGGATAGTGTTGAATATGACACTCCCTCTCCTTCAGAGCAAGATCAGATTGCAAATGGTGGGAGACAAGTTTTGAATTAGTCTTTTATGTGAAACATAGTTCACAAGTCTGGACCTCAACCTTGTCCCCATTTTAAAGGATTTATTGAGCACAATGACTTGCCTATATATGAAAATAGCCCTCAGTTCCTGCCATAGTGATTTTTCACATTGCCTTTGTGAGCTTAAACGCCTTTGAAGATCATGGGTTTGATAAATGAACAAGATACAACAACTTTTGAGAAGTAGAGTTTTCTAAGAGCATCCCAAGTCAAGTTTAAAGTTTTGAGAGGATGCTACACTAACTCTCTCTAAGTATACAGAAGCATTGTGTTATAAATGCAGCAGGCCATTTATTAATGTTTGGTATTAGCTAATTGGAAAACACCTAAGTTATAAGTAGTCACCCCCGCAGTTCAGGGTTGATTAAACAACCCATGTCACTTTTTCCCTCTAGCCTGCCTTAGGAATAATTATAATGACTTGCCCATCATCTTGAGTTAATTATTCCTCATTTTTTTCTAGTGTTCCGCTCTGCAAATGTCCTAAAACATCTCACCATGTTGCACTATTCTTCTCTTATATTTCACAATGGACACATATAACCAGGAACGTTTAAGCAATAGTTGGTTTCTTCTGGTTCTTTCAAAGGAATAGATAAATCATCACGCTACATGATGAGAGAGGAAATGACAGTTTTTATCTTTTATTCAGGTAGCCTAAATTTACATGAGACCACAAAAAGTTCCTGACAGGATGTTATTGATTGCGTTTACCCAGTTGGGGCTTGAGATGGGTCTTCCTGCCACATCGCAGGGCACCCTCTTCTTTTCATTCCTGCCTGCAGATCAAATCCCAGATCTTCCAATTCTCACGAATTTTCAGAATAGAGATTTCAGGCCCCTTGGCAGATTTCCTATTATTCTTAATTCAGCTTCCTTCTCTCTGTGCCAATCAGTAACAATATCCTCTCTTGTTGGATGCTGTGAATGACAGCCCCATGGAACTAAGTGAAGGGCAAATATTCACTGTAATAACTAAGTCATTGAGTAACAGACCTTCTTATAAATTATATGTGTATATTAGCTCATATAATCCTCACTGCAACTTTATGAGGGAGGGACTATTTTAACCTTATTTTACAGGTGAGGAACCTGAAACACACTTACCTAGTACAAAAGCCTGCCTTCGCTCCTCCCTTTCTTCCTCCTTTCCTCCCTCCTGCCACCCATCCTTCTTCCATCCGATGAGCTCCCTCCCTCCCTCCCTCCCTCCCTCCCTTCCTTCCGTCATTCCCTCCTTCCTTCTTTCCTCTTTCTTTTTCTTTCCTCTCTCTCCCTCCCTCTGTTTCTCCCTTTTCACTCCTTCTCTCCTCTCTCCCTCCCTCCCTCCCTTTCCTATTTTCTTCCTTCCTTCCATATTTCCATTCTTCCTTTCTTCCCCTCCTTCTTCCTTCCTTCTCTCCTGCTTCCCTCCTTCCTGTCTCCCCTTCTTCCTTCCTTCCATCCAAGCCAAAAATGTGAATTGAGCACTTGGTGTGTACTTCAGTATTGTGGGCACTGAAGATGGCAATGAACAAAACAAAGTCCCTGCCTCCATGGAGCTTAACCACTGTCCTATAGCACCCCAAATTACATATCTCCCCTAAGGAGCCCTCCCAGATTAGTCCCACCCAGTTTCTAACCTACCTGCATAATCTCAACTCTTCTTCCATTTCACAGGACTCTTCAGTAGTTTAAAAATTCAAAGTTTCATAGTTTAGCTAATGTGCCTGCTTTGAAACTTTTAAGTGCCAATAGACAATGTACCTTAGGCACCTTGGTGCACTGTCTTAGCTTCTGGGGATGATCACAAAATTCAATATAACTGCTATTTTCTAGACTGTCTATGTTACAATAAGAGAGAGAGAGATGCCTGAGAAAATGATTGGACCCATTTCCAAAAGAGGTTTTATTATATTGTATCTGATGAGAACATTAAAAAAACAGTTTATTTTTCATCAAAAATGGTCATGAAGCCAATTTATGATTTCCTGAATGAAGTTTGCAATTTAGGAGTGGAGCATTTAACCCCAAAATCCATGGACCATGCTAGCTTTAGACATCAGCCTGAACTTTATTAAAACATTCAAACCTAGGGAAATTTCTAGATATTTTAACTGCAATCAAGTAAGCTCACTCTTTTCTCCTTAACTTTCCTTTGTTATAATTCCACTCCTGTCAAGTGTTGCAGGGACAACCATAGGTTGGTTTGTTGTTTTGATCTGACTGAGAGAAAGTGCAATGGGGGATAGACTTAGTATGGTTTAAAAGGGACACATTTATATGGCTTTTAGTCACTTCTATGTTATTGCAGGTTATCCTGGCATAAATATGTGTATTAGTCCATTCTCACACTCCCATAAAGAACTACCTGAGACTGGATAATGTATAAGGGAAAGAGATTTCATTGACTCACAGTTCCTCATGGTTGGGGAGGCCTCAGGAAACTTAAAATCATGGTGGCAGGCGAGAGAGAGCAAATGAGTGAAGGGGGAAGAGCCCCTAATAAAACCATCAGATCTCATGAGAACTCACTCACCATCATGAAAATAGTATGGGAGAAACCACCCCCATAATCCAATCACCTCCCACCAGATCCTGCCCTTGACACACGTGGATTGTAATGATTACAATTTGAGATGAGATTTGGGTGGGGGCACAGAGCCAAACCATGTCAGTATGTCTTCCAGGAACATTTCTATTTTCCAATGTGCCAACTCACTTGGCATCATAACACAAGGATTTAGGGCAGAGGTTCTGTCTTAATACTGGTGTATCTGATGGTCTCCAGCACTGGAAGTACATAAATTGAAGAGAAGAAACAAGGATTAAAATATACAGAGTTGAAAGCTAGTCTGTGCACAATGTTTCCAAATATTACAGCTCTTATGTGGCAGAAACTTTACTGAGATTTTCCCAAAATTGGCAATAATCCTAAAAGTACACACGACATTACTATCAATAATGAGAACACTATTGATGAAATATGTTGGAAGAAAGGTATTTATCTTTGTGCTCTCTATTACAAAATTATAAAATCATTGTCATAGAAAGGGGTGATAAAAGAGTATATAGCCAAAAAAGTAAAAATAAATATTATATACTTATGTCAGGCAGTTTATTAATAAAAAGTAGTAAGTTCTCTTTTTGGATTTTGTTACATTTATGGTATTTAACATTTGCAATTTATTGTGATTTATTTTGTAATTTTTAATAAATGGTTACTTTTGTGCCTAATTCTATTTGTGATTTTGTGTTCTTCAAGAAGACCCCCGAAATTATGTTTTTGTCCTTTCAAAGCCTGAATCCACCTTATCCAAGAACAATTTGATGTAATACAAAGCAAAGCAAAATGTCTGTCTGTGTGTGTGTGTGTGAATGTGTGTGTGTGTGTGTGTGTGTGAGCGAGAGCGAGAGAGAGAGAGAGAGAGAAAGAGACTCACCACCTTGGACTGCTCCTGAACCAGTCAGTCATTACGATTTTTCATGTCAAATATAAGAGAACACTAAAAGCTGAAGACAATGTCCTACATCCTGTCTTTATCATTTAAAATATCAGTGTCACTGCATCTTGCATGCTAAAATGTGATCTTTTCTTTGCTCTTTGTATCGGTTAGGATAAATTACTAGCACTGTAGCAAAGAGCCCCTACATGTTGGAGGTTTTCACATTCAAGCTTTATTTTTCACTCTTGTCACAGACTACTGCTACTCCATGCAGTTACTCAGGGACCCTTATTCTTTCCATCTAGTGTTCTCCACTGGCTTCTCTGTACCTGGATTAGAGAAAGATGGGATTACAGAAAGCTCATGGCTGATGGTGATCATGGAAACAAGGCGGGAAAGTGGCATGCCTCATTTCTTCCCACAATTCATTGTGCATAACTCAGTCATATTGTCTTAACTAGGAAAGCAGAGAAATTTCTAGAAATTCCTAGAAGAAGAGAAATATGCATATAAGTGAGTAGTAGCAGTCTCTCCCATAGCCTTCAATAGATATGTAAAAAAGGACAAATTTTTGGTAGATTGAAAGACTCTCACAGGGGAATTGTTACAGCTCCCAAATCTAGGTTCATTTAATGGGAGATGCTATTGTGCTTTGACGAAAAGAGTGTGGAATTTGGAATCAGAGTATCTGGATTTGTAGTTGTCCTACCTTTTCACTTATTAGTTATGGGACCTTGCATGGGACACAATCTTTCTGATCAGTTTCATTAACTATCAGATAAGGGTGATAATAATGTCTGCCTCACTTACTGCATAGGTTATTTTCAGGGTCAAACGAGATCAAAGGAAGAGTTTATTATACTCTGAGATGCTGTGCAAATATAAGTGCCTGCCCTTCCTCCTCCTCCTCCTCCTTCTCATCTTGGGTCCAGTTACTCTTACTTCCGTGATGATCTGTTGCATATACCTGGCTATAAGACTGATAGAGATGCTGATGCCTTTGTTACCAGGAGACTATACATCATTTTGTTCTTTTTTAAGATGGAGTCTTGCTCTGTTGCCTAGGCTGGAGTGTGGTGGAGCCACCTCGGCTCACTGCAACCTCCTCCTTCCAGATTCAAGTGATTTTCCTGCCTCAGCCTCCTGAGTAGCTGGGACTACAGGCGTGTGCCACCACACCTGGCTAATTTTTGTATTTTTAGTGGAGACGGGGTTTCACCATGTTGGCCAGGCTGCTCTTGAACTCCTGACTTCAGCCCATCCAACTGCCTTGGTCTCCCAAAGTGCTGGGATTATAGGCATGAACCACCACACCTGGCCTAAACATCATTTTTCATCTTCACTCAGAAACTGAATATATATATATATATAAAAAATAAATAATATATGTACTCATGTATATTTTTATATCTTATGTATATGAATTTTATGTAAAATATATCATATATAACATAGATTATATATAAATTTTTATCTTATTAAAGATATAAATGTATAAATATATTTTTATATCTTATATATGATTAAAATGTATATATTATATAATATACAATAAATAATAATATATTATAATATATATCTATCTCAAAACTCAAAACTTGAAATGCTCCCAAATCTGAAACTTTGAGTGCTGACATGATGATCAAAGGAAATTCTTATTGAACCATTTCAGATTTTGGTTTTTTTTTTTTTTTTTAATTAGGAATGCTCAACAAAAAACAAATCTGAAATCCAAAACAGTTCTGGTCCCAAGTATTTTGGATAAGGAATACGCAACCTGTGTGTGTGTGTGTGTGTGTGTGTGTGTGTGTGTGTGAGATCTTTGGATTTGCGGGAAAAAACAAGATGGGAGGTATTCCTTTTAAACTGTGTAAAATAACAAGGAAGCAAATTGTCAGTATCCCTAGCGGGGTGACTAATGCCATTTGCTGTTAAAATTCAGTGTGAAAATCTTAACTGTCCTTAAAGTCACCTCCTTCCTTCTACAGATGGGAGGCCTTTACAATAGGATGCCATATATGTGGGAAGTGTGGTCTTTTGAAATATTTTCTTCAGAAAAAAAAGGAAAGGGTAATTGTGTTATCTTGAATTTCTTCTGAGTTGAGGTCATATAACAAGCGGTATATTAAATGGAGTAGAATTTTTAAAATGAAGGTATTTTATATTTTAAATATCTTCATCACATCTTATTTATTAACTATTGATATGTACATTTTAATTACAACAGCCAAAAAGGATTGATTGATTTTCATCAATATAAATTATTTTATGGGCCTCTGATCTCTGTCTTAGATATTGAAAGAAACTCTCCCCAAATGTGTGCAACCGATACGGGTTAGAGATAATGAGATTTTTTGTATAACTGTTTGTTTTATTTTTCACAATTTTCTTACTTCTTTACAACCCTCTACCCATTATGCCAGTGGAATTTATTTTTTTAGGAGAAAGCTAAAATTACTCATAAGAAAGTCAATTGAGTTTCTGAATTTATTTTTTAATGCCTTAAAAGAGACAATACTCTTGAAAGCTGAGACTTTTAATGCAAGAGCCTGAACTCCAAAAGCTTAAGACCCTGGAATTTTTGGCACATGGAAACCACTGATTGGGAAGGAATGGCTCATGAGTATTCTCCTGCCTATGCGGAGATCGGGTTTAAGCAGCAGGCAGCCAGGAGAAGAAATTGAGGACAGAGGCTGATGAGGAACCAAAGAAAGTGCTTTGTGCCCGTCCACCTCCTGCCAAGCCTTTGGGGAACCTAATGATAGCATAGGATAGGATGCATTTGCTGCCTTGTATCTTGCTTGCTGATGAAGCTCTAGAAAAAGGAAGCAATTATTGTAGATAAGTCTCCCATTCTAGCATGACTCTGCAGCAGCAACAAGAAGGTCTAGGCAGAGGAAGCCTGAAGGAGTACCTAACAGGCCTGCAGTCCCAGGAGATGCCAGAGAGCCGAACATTTCCCATTTCCCCGAGATGGGTATTTGAGTTTTGGGTTTATCATTTTTTAACACATAAAATCCATAACTGCTGTCAGTGTTAATCATGTTGCATTCTAGTTCTCCTTTCTCTTATTTAGATGTCAAATGGCTTATAAGCTTCTGGAATCAACTGCGTGATCTTCAAAACCGGCAACCTGAGAACAGAGCAGGAAGTAGATGGTTCAGCCTTGGATGCCCTGGTAAGGGTCCCAAGGATCAAAGAACATGCTCCTTCGGAAGCCATTGTGGATGAAAGCAGGGCTGCCATCAGCTGGCGCTCATCAGGAAGACCCCATCGTATATCAGTCAATGTCTATTCCAACTGCTTGTTACATCTTTTGAGTATCACACTTACTGATGACCTCGGCCTGATACCTATTGCCTGATGCCAGCAAGTTTCAAATACCTCCTCCTGCAGCTTGTATCTCCCCATGGGGATAAGGAAAAAAGAAAGAGAGGGGAGCCTTCTAAAATGATTGGTGATGCCCTCCCAAGGAGACTGGCATAAACCAGAAGTGACTAGGTTTACCTTGATTGTCCAGCTTAGGTTTTCCACTATGAGTTTGTGAACTAATTTAAGCTCATTTACAGTGAATTAAAGAGAGCTCCATTTTGTTTTAACATGTAAAATTCATAACTGCTTCAAATGTGAATCACTGCATTTGAGCTTTCACTTCTCATATCTCGATGTCAAATGTGCCCCAAAGCCTCTAAAGCAATCAGGCATTTGCTAGAGGAGATCTAAGGGGAAATATGTTCTTTTGCAATTTTAGAGGGTGGGAAGAAGGGCTCAACGGGGGTGTATTACACAGTAGGGTCTCACTTACAAGCTGGCATGATAGAAATTGACCTTTCTACTTTTTAGGGATTGAGAAAAGCTGTCCAGCAAACCCCTGACAAAGAAGAGGCTGAATAATTTGTTTCTTTCACATGAGTTTAAATCAGGAGTACCTGATTTCAAATAGGAAAAAAAGAAAATGGAAGAAGTGTAAAAACCAAAACAAATGAAACTAGAAAGAAAATGGACTGATGTTTATAGCTTACCACACAGAGTTAATCAAAAGAGCTTAACTATTCTTCTAGGGAAGAGATTACCAATATCTCTGGGAATGAATTTTTTAAAGTTTTAAGAAATAAGTAATTTGAGTCCATATATAAGAGTGGCAGGTAAATTCAGAAAGATGTAAGGCAGGTCTTCATGGAAAAGTTAGTCATCCCTCAAAAGAGTCTTCTTTTCCTGGATAAACAGGAGGGGGTCATTGGGTGGTTAGGGACCCAGAGACATGGACCATGAATCGAGAGATGCGTTCATCAGATGAAGAATGAGTGCCTCCTATAGAAGCAGTGTAAACATTGCTAAACATTGAAGTGGGTGACTGAGAACAATGCAGTCTCCTTCTCAGGAGGTTATGAAAAGCAGGAAACATTTTCATTGGTCTATGTGGGTTTTTGACTACTTTAAGGTGAGAGAGAGACAGCTGGGTGAAGCAGCTGGGCCAGCTCTAGTGAGCATCTTGGATTAGTGCTATACTAGATTAGCTGTAAATATAAATTACCTCCATTTGACATTTAAAACAATTGTAGAGTTTTTCACTTTAATGGATCACAAACAAGAGGTATCAATGGAGAACATGGGGAAATAGCAGTTACATGGGACAAGGGAGGTGGTTTTATTGGCCTCTTAAGATCTACTTTGATTTTAATAAGTCAGTGTATTTCCAAAAAATTCCACTGGAAGATGTTCCATTGGATTACTACAAAGTCCCGTCGACTAAATCCAATAATGATATTCATCACAGCCTGGGAAATGTTGAGAGAATTTGCTGCACTCAGAAAGGACTTGTGAAAGTCACTGTTCATTTGGTATCTCTGGGTCTCAGGATGATTTTTCTAACTCATATGGGATCAGGGCCACCTCTAGGCTTACAGGGCCCTGGAAATTTCTTTTTTTTTTTCTTTTTCTTTTTTTCTTTTTTTTCTGTTTTTTTTTTGCAGGACCCCTTTCTGTATAAACTATTGGATTAAAGCACATAAAATTCATGGACCCATGTGAGGTATAGTCATTTATTAATGAAGATTTAGGATAATGGATAAAGAAGTGATACTTACATATTTATTTATTGTCCAGTCAGTGCATGTAAAGATTCTTCACAGTGTCCAGGCACCATTGCTTCCTGTTCGGGTTCAGGAACCATTTCTCTGTGTTCTTTGTTGTCAAAGACACCATTTCTGGCTAACTTCAAATCTCTCACCATGGGAAAAAGGTGAGAAATATGTTATTATAATACTCACAGAGCCTGTGAGAGTATTATAATACTCATACAGCTCTTTGGAGCCTGTTTTTATGTGAGCAAAATGGATAGACTTTCTTGCCTCTTTACATTCCTAATAACCATTTATGTAGTGCTGGTCATATCATTACTCATGGCACCTCATCCTCCCTTGTGCATACTGTAAATATTGGCCTCCAGTGACTCTCTCTAGGATTGTTACTGTGCTTCTTAGCTGATTATCACAAATGCAAGCCTTACTGAGAGTATGTAAAAAAAGGGGAACAATAACTCACTTTTTGGTCATGTTAAATTTATTATTTGCATCTTCATAGCATAAATGTAGAATAACATGCCTTTCAAGTGTGTATTTTCTTGAATGCTTTGGGCTATACTCATCGCATTCCTAGGGTTCTCCTTCCATGGGCCTAGTGAGAAGAATAGTTTCATTCCCACAAGAAGACCAACCTGGGAAAATGCAAGGTCCACGTTGATAAGATGAGGGAACGTCTATTGTAAAGATCCATGGCCACTTGCCCTGTGGAGCAAAAGTCTCCGGAAAACTCAAGAGATGGGTGAGGCCACCCCTGATAATCTGGCATGTGGCAAGGAGCCTGTAAGGGTGGAGCCAGCAGTTAGGGTGGGAGTGGCACAGGATGAAGGACACCTGCTATTGCCCTACCAGCCTGGAGTTCTGTAGACCAGAGGCAGCACCACTGTGGAAACACTGAGAGGTTCACAAAAGCCAGGCTCAAGTCCAGGATGGGGAGTGAATGCAGAACCCTGAAAAATCCTACCAAATCAGCATGTCATTGCCATTCTGGCACAATATTATGAGATCCTGCAAAGTGAACACCATGTTTGTCAGTAGGGGTGACCTGTTTACCAGGCCACTCTCCTGGAACAGGGCCTAACCACAGGCCTGGGTAACCACAGAGAGGTTCCTTGGGGTATCTGGTCAACCCCACACTAAGGCAGAGGGTTGGAGAGTATCCTGAAAAGGAGAAATGGGGGCCAGGGCTCGTGCAAGTCCCAGTGTGGGATGGGTTGCCTGACCCTGATGGCATTTCTGGCCTTGGAAGATCACAGGCACCTGAGGAAGACTTGGAAAAATTTGCACAAGACATCCAAACTGCAGGTACCCTGAGGTGTGCAGGGTAGGCCATAGGCCTGGATCTAAGGGTGGTACTGTGTAGGGTCTTGCATTGCAGATTGGAAGCGTTGGAGGGACCATGTGTAGACAGCTATACTGTTGAACTAGAGCTGGAGATACTTCAGGCCTTCACTTTGCAACAGTCTGTAAGAGTGAAGTGGTAGTTTCCCAAATGACAGCAGCCATATATAATTTGTTAGGGTTACATGTATATGTGTGTATATTTCCCTAATGCACACATGTGTACACACACATTTTATATATAAATGCATATAAAATAATATAAACATATATAATGTATATAAAATGATACGATTTAATTTATATATTTTTATAAATGTGCATATATAAATATTATGTATATCTTTTGTATACTAGTTATCTCTCATTTTTGGTAGAAGTGTATGGCTTCATTCATTCACTTAATCTTTTAAAGTTTATGTAATCTATTTCAAAGCACCGATTTTTGTGTTTTTGATCCAATAAATCATTTCAATATGTGAAATGATGACACTAATCTTCATTTCTTCAGTTTGTAAGGGAGCTGGATAGGTGTATTTATGCTGAATACTGGGTTTGCTTTACAACGATATTTTCTTTATGGTTCATACCTTTCTGTAATTTGGACGATTTCTTATTAATTTGACTCTGTTCGTCTAGTCTGAATTTTCCTTTCAGTATGTAGAACTTCTTGTTACATTTTCAACAGAATACTTTATAAAGAAAAATTATTCAGCAAATAAAGGAAATGAAAACCCCAATGGATATTGTGTAAGAATAGAGTTGTACCGTTACCAACGAAATATTCTTTCCTATAAACAAAATGAGGAACCAGCCTAGGAGGTATTCAGTATACTTAAATATGCTGAGAGCTTGGAAATTTTTACTAGGAGAATACAACACATCACAGCACATTTTTGAGGGGTATAACTTTCTCATTCTCTGTGTTCACTAGAATTTTGAGAAGTGAGAAATATAGGCTTTGAGAAATATAGGCTTTGAGTTTTGTGACCTCTGAACTCAGTGGTGACAGCAAGAGATACCTGGAAGTGTCTCGCAAGTGTGTTGGTCATATCTCACATACGAACAGGGAGAGAATACAGGGTCAAAGGGCTTCACAGAGAGGCAGGGGCAACGATGGGCCTTGTGAGCTGGCCAGTGGAATAGTGAGTGTGGTGGGGGAACGACCCAGATGCCCCCTCAGGAGGAGACACACATTCCCCAGCTGAAGGGAGGTCTGGCTGTTGATGGATCTCAGCTGACTTCCTCTCTGAGCACTGCCCTTATCCAAAGGTTATGTCATCTCCCTGGGGGCAGCCCATCTCCAGAGACTGGTCAATAGGTAGAGGTCACAGCTCCTTGACACAATTTACGGCAACTCTGAGGGGTCGTCTCAGCTTCAGAACTTTTTGTGGTGTGAGCTGAGTCCTTAGCTGTGGACACATCATGGTTGAACATCTCCCTTTGCCCAATCTCTCTGGCCTTGCCCCTCACAGGTGTTCCTTGGAGGTTTCCTCATAAGCCTCCTACACACAAATCTCAGCATTTCAGTGTCTGTTTCCAGGATGCCTGGTTTAAGTCAGTGTCAGGCTTTCCAGGAAAAGGGTGACTTTGGTAGATAATGAGATGTCCAGTTTGGCTTGAATGTTGGGTTAATTCAGGGGCAAAGTGAGGTAGAAGTTTGGAAAAGATTTACTGCAGTAGACAGAGAGGCAGGGTTGGGGGATGGGGAGGGTTGGCAGTTTTGAGCACAGGAATAAGAAGCTTAAGGAGTAGTGTTATGACCAGTTCAGGTCAAATGATCAGAATTTCCTTTCAGGTGTCTCAGGAACTATATTATAATAAGAAAAGTAACTGGAAGTAGTAGGTTTATAATGTGTTATCATTTGTAGATGCAAATTTCATCACCTATAAGCCATGTCTTCGGGTTTTTTTCCCAAGAAGTAGGAATGAATCTGAGCAGATTGTCCACATAAGCCATCTCCTTGTGCATTTGCAGAATAGCTGGTAAGAGTCAGAGCTATCAGCCTTTCCCTTAGTCACACTTGTTCCTATTTGTGAAAAAACCTACCATGTACCAGAGATTATGTGTGTTATCTCTGAGCCTCACAACAGCTCTACCAGGTAGTATTATTTTCTCAATTTCAGGCATGGAGAAACCGATAAGGGACTTGCCTAGTGAGAAACGGGCAGAGATGGGATTCAATCCCAGATTTCTTTAGCTTGGAAGCTCCTGCTGTCCAGGTCAGATGAGCTGGTCCCATGAAGCCCATGATCTGGCCCTCGTGCTTGGGGCTCTGACTCATCAGACCTAAGCAGTGACCAAGACATGTGCTTATTAACCCTCACACGTCATCTGTTCAAGTGACTGAAGCAGCCATTCAATAGCTTAGCAGTTGACTTGAATGATGATTCCTCCTTCAATCACAATAGTAATAAAAAAAAACCACTCCTATATTTTGTAATTTGCAAAGTCCTTTTATATTTCAAGTTGTTTGAAGTTGATGACAGAGTATGTGGCAAGTGGGACAGGACATTATCTTCATTTTACAGATGAAAGAACTGAGGTACAAAGAAGTCAATGTGTTCATGTTTACCTGCCTCAAAGGAGGCAGGACCAAGCCCTGAATTCTAGCACTCCCTTTTGTGCTCCACCTTGCTTCCTTCTTATTTTTATTTTTTTTTTTGGTACAGAGTGTTGCTCTGTCACCCAAGCTGGAATGCAGTGGTGATGTCAGCTCACTGCAACCTCTGCCTTCTGGGTTCAAGCGATTCTTGTGCCTCAGCCTCCCTGGTAGCTGGGACTACAGGTGCACGCCACCATGCCAGGCTAATTTTTGTATTTTTAGTAGAGATGGGATTTCACCATGTTGGTCAGGCTGATCTCGAACTCCTGGCCTCAAGTGATTCGCCCACCTCGGCCTCCCAAATTCCTGGGATTACAGGCATGAACCACTGTGCCTGTTCCCAAGTTGCTTCTCTTAAGCCACTTACTCAAGCATCTGAGAGAGAATGAGGCTCTAAGGAGAATGTGTCTCTTACTTTCTTTGACCTTGGTTGAACCAAAATGCTCTGTAAATACACTTGAGACTGTCTGTGAAATTCATCAGCCAAGAAATAAAAGTGGCACATTCGAAGTGATTAAAAATGAGGTTCCACTGTACTGTAACTTGCTGGGTAGGCACCAGTACTCTGGCACCTTTGTAATTGGCTGTAATTATCTCTAATCATTATTCTGTTCTGGTGGATGCTTTCTACTTCTAACAAAACCTGATCTTTTCCCCTTGTATCACCTCGAGGGCCCTTTTTCTAATCCCCCTAGGATTGTCATTTAAGGTTGATCGCCATGTCTCACCAGCAAAAGAGCCATGTTATTAAAACAAGCACCTTTTTTTTTTTTCTGTCCTTGAGTTTTCAGCGTCACTGTTTACCTGGAAGTTTTAGTTTCATAAGTTTTAAGGGTTTTCTTTCATTTTTAAAAGTTTCCTGATATCATCTCATCAAAACAACAATGATTGGTAAGCCTTGTAGTTTTGTGTTGGTTTCTGGCTCTGCAATATACCTGGTATTTGTCAGCACCATAATCCCACAGGAGAAAGGGATGAAGTCTATAACTGGGAAAAGTGGGATTTGTGGACAGTAGCCCGAGATGGAGTGGGAAGCGGTGCAGGGGGAGAACAGAGGGGCCAGTGAGGGACAGAAACAGCTTTTGTGAAAAAAGTGCTCCCTTGGGGCTCAGTCGGGCATCAGGACTTCACTGTTGAGAGAAACTTCTCCTTTTTGGCAAACTTCATGAAAGTGAATTGTGTGCAAAGGAAAAATGACCTCACCCATTACTTTGCTTTCCATGAAGTAAAAAGCAGTGGTGGAAAATTTCTCAGAAAATCAGTTTGATTCCTTTATTTCTCTTGCTGGATGATTTTTAATGTTACTCAACACTTGGACCGTCCCTGCTAAGTATGTCTCTCTTTTCCTCATTTGTATTTCCCAATCACTTTATTTAGCAGCTTGCTAAATATAATGCCCCCTCACTCCCAGTCTTTTTTTAAACAGATGAAGGATGAGGCAGGAAGTAGTGACATAATTTCCCTGGATTCACATAGTAAGTTAACGACAGAGGCCAGGGCCGAATAAGAACTCAGATCCGCTCTTTTTGTAACTCTGCTCTCGGTCACCAATTGTAGGAGATGGACCACTCTTCCAAGTTGGAGAGTTTACCAGACAGTAGCAACCCAGTCCTAAAGAACAGGGGTAAACAGACCACAGCTCAGGCCCAAGCCCAACCTGCTGCCTGTTTTTTCTATGGCCTGTGAGCTAAGAATGGTTTTTGAATTTCTGTAGGCTTTTTAGAAGTCAAAAGAAAAATAATATTTCATGACACAAGAAAATTATGTAAAATCATAATTCAGGGTTTATAAATGCAATTGTGTTGGAACACAGCCACGCTCGTTCATTTACATTTTTTTGATGGCTGCTTTCATCACCCTGCAATGGATGAGTCGAGTGGTTGCAACAGAAACTCACAAACCCTAAAATAGTTTACAATTTATAAATTTTATGGTCTGCAAAGCCTAAAATATTTACTACTGGGCCCTTTACAGTCAAAGCTTTCTGATCGCTGATACAGAAGATTCTGGGGGCTGACACACAGAATGCATAAGTATTAGATGGTTTGGGTCATGGCTTGGGTCTTGTCTGGGGGCCAGTGTTTGTTAGCAATATGGAGGCAGAAGAGGGAGGGCAATGGATGATGCTACAGCAAGATTCTGATTTTTCTCAGGGTAGGCCCTGTGTGAATCCTTAAGTATACAAAAGGACACCTCACTCTTTTAAAAAAAAAAAATTGTTTATGAGCATTTCGGTATGGGAAAGAAAAATGAGACTTAAAGAAATTAAGTGATTGTCTGCATGTCACACAGCTGATAAGTGGCCTGCCTAGGACTTAAGCCTAGGTCTAGGTCTTCTCTTTTAATTCCAGGGCGCTCTCAAGCGCACCATGCTTCTGCCGGCTGGTGTAGCCTGAGAGAAGCCATGTTTACTGGCGGAAACCCTCTGTGCTGAGAGGCAAGGGAGGGCTCTCTCTGGGATTCCCTTAGCACTCCCTGGCTGTGCCTTTCTTGTGTTCATAGTATGCCCTGGCTGGTAGTGCAAACAGCCCATATATTCACATATTATTTCAGCAACCAGAATATGAATCCTTTGAGCGAGGTTACTAGATATAGCAAATTAAAATAAAGCCAGTTAAATTTGAATTTTAGATGAAATTCAAACTATGGCATTGTAAATGTCAACATTCCAGTGAATGGGGCCGAGGTTAGAGGTGCATTTAGAGAAGAAAAGCACATGGGTGGTGGCAGAAAGTCTGGCAGTGATGCTTGGAAACAGCACATGTGAAGGTTTATTTGTACCGTCAACTACAGTGAGGACCTTCCTCTGCCCCAGGGAATCAAGTTTTAGTAAAGATGTGTTAGATGGCCATGACTTTCGTATTAGGCATTCTTGCAGCTGCTTCTGAAGAAGACAAAGAAAGTTAAATTTTTCCCAGAATAAATGCATCATTATGAGAGTGACTAATCTCCTATGATCCTAAAGCCCTGATTAAATCAGGAGACTCATTTTTAAAAAATCAAAGTAAAATAGTCATACCATAGCTGTATTTACTTAAAAAAGTTTTTATTTGTTTATATCCCGTGAATATTTGAGTCTATTTGCATGACACATACTTTATTTATTTTTATATATATATATATATTTATTTATATATATATTTATTTATTTATTTGAGACAGGGTCTCTGTCACCCAGGCTAGAGTGCAGTGGCACCATATCAGCTCACTGCAACCTCTGCCTCCTGGGTTCAAGCGATTCTCTCGCATCAGCCTCCTGAGTAGCTGGGAATACAGGCACGCGCCAGCATGCCTAGCTAATTTTTGTATTTTTTTATGGTTACAGGGTTTCACCACGTTGACCAGGCTGGTCTAGAACTCCTGACCTCAAGTGATCCACCCGCCTTGATCTCCCAATGTGCTGGGATTATAGGTGTGAACCACCATGCCTGGCCTGCATATACTTTTAAAAGTTATATTAAAAATTATCTGTTGCTCACCTGAAATTAAAAAGATCTTTAAAAATTTTTAAAGAGCAATTTTAGATTCACAAAAAATTGAGAGGCAGGTACAGAGATATCTCAGATGCCCCCTGACCCCACAGATAATAAGGGGGCATAGCCTCCCCTATTATCAACATCCCCACCAGAGTGGGACTTTTCTTACAATTGAGGAACCTACACTGACATATCACAATCACCCAGAGTCCATAGTTAACCTAAGGGTATATTTAATCTTGGTGTTGTACATTCTATGGGTTTGGACAAATGTATGGCATGTATCCACCACTATAGTGTCATACAGAGTCGTTTCACTGTCCTAAAATTTCTCTATGCTCCATCTCCTCTCACCTCCAACCTCTGGAAACCATAGATCTTTTAATAGGCGCCACCATTTTGCCTGTTCTAAAATGTCATATAGTTGGACTCATACAGTATGCCACCTTTTCAAATTGGCATCTTTCACTTGGTAATATGCATTTAAGTTTCTTTCACTTCTTTTCATCGCTTGCAAGCTATTTCTTTTTAGAGTTGAATAATATTCCGTTGGTTGTTTCCAAGCTTGGCAATTATGAATAAAGCTGCTATAAACATCTGTGTGCAGGTTTTTGTGTAGACATGTTTTCAACTCATTTGGGTAAATAGCAAGGAGCCTGATTGCTGGATCATATGGTAAGAGTATGTTCAGTTCTGTAAGAAACTGACAAACTCTTCCAAAGAGCCATATCAGGTTTCATTCCCATCACTGATGAATGAATGTTCTTGTGGCTCCACATCCTCACCAGCATTCGATGTTGTCAGTGTTCTTGACTTTGGCCATTCTAGTGGGTGTGTAGTGATATCTCACTGTTGTTTTATTAATAATTTGCATTTCCCTGATGACATATGATGTGAGCATCTTTCATATGCTTATTTAAAATCCAAATGTAACTGGGCATTCTGTATTTTATCTTATAGCCCCATCTTTAAAAGCAGGGATGGGTAATTTTATTTACCCTTTATTATCTACCTTTCTCCTCCCACCTCACCACCACTCCTACCCCCACCCCCACAATGCCCAATACAGTGCCTTTCAAAGATACTTATGTACTAAAATTTAATGAAAACCAACCTCTTCCAGGCTAAGCACTAGCTCCCCACTAGCTGAATATATTAATTTCACTGTATTCTGATAGCCACTATCATGGCAGGATGGGTCAAGAGCCACAGAGGTCTCAGGGAGGGAGCCCTTTAGTCTGTGTGGCAGAAATTGGAAAGGCTTCTCAGAGGACGTGGTACCCAAGCTGGGTTTTGAAGTTAGAGTAGGAGTTTATCAGACCAAGCCAGGGAGGGGAAATCAAGCATAGGGAGCATCACATGCCAAATTATAACTGCAGGAAAGAAAATGGTGTGTGCCTGGAAATGGTGAGATGAGCTGGATGATTGGAATGAAGGTACCTGGGATGTAGTAGGCATGTGATAGGGATTCAAAAATTAGTCTCTAAAGTTAAATTCTGCTGCTCCATAAAAGTGGCCCTGGAATTTAGACTACCCGTGATCCTAGTTCTCAATACTGCAAGTCCAGCTGTCAATTCTTGGGCCACTAACCTAGCAGCTTTTACAATCAAGCCTGTGCTTATTGGCTTCAGGTTAATCCCATGATATAGTTGCCACATCCTTGGCCGTGGCATGAAGGAAATCCCACAGTTAAGTTCCATATTTAGTTACCTATTTGAACTGGTATAGTAAAATTTAATGAAAACCAGTATCTTCCACACTAAACATGACCCATGCCCTCTACCTTGAGGATCTAACTAGCCATAAGTGACTCTCCGTGATTTAGAGAAGTCTGATGTTGGTTAACCTTATCCCCATTAATATTAACCTCATGCATGGCTGTCCTTTGTCTTTTCCCAAACAACTCTAATAGATAATGTGTATAATCTTCTATTTGTACCCCTGGATGCCTTCTCCACCCATCTCCATCTTGCTGGGTACCCCATGAGGCAGCACTGTATGGACTGTCTTAGCGGTCGAACTTGCCCTCACCTGGGAGGGTAGGAAGTGAGTGAAGTAGCTCTCTCCTTGCTAAGTCAATAAGTTGACTATGTCCCTCTACAAAAAGTCACAGCTTCCTTCAGGTGCCTTCTCCATGCGGCTGCCCCTTCTGGTTCTAGGAAGTGTTCTTTACCTTGCTCTTCCCCTACTGTAGGCTTTAGGCACTAATGGCTCCCACTCCTATTCGGGTATCCACTTTTCCTTGCTGGTTTTCCTGGACACTGTCCACACCTTGATTAATAATCACATAGTTAATCTCTCCTTAATTGCCCAGTTTGAGTGTGCTATTTGTTTTCTAATGGGACCCTGACTGAGACAGATAGGATGAGTATTACAACAATTATTCATTTGCTTAGTAACTCACATTCACAATACTAAAGATAGCAGCAAGGTTAATTCAAGAACATATCATATTTAGCTTTATTATGAACAACAGATGACAATCTAGTATATAAGGAAAAATGTTGGTTTTGGAAATAAATTGTCATTTCAAGTTTATTAATATCTCTAGGGTATCTCCAGTGTTAAATGCAAAACTAAATGACTTATTCCATAGAGTTGTTATTTCTTTCGCAGGTGCAGATATAATGGTAAAGAGCATGAGCTTTAATGTCAGAAAGGTCCAGCTTTGAATGTGAGCTCTTTTAATTACTACCTTGTGGTTATGGGATGAGTTACCTTTCTGGGCCTCATCTGTAATATGACAGTAATAATTCTCCCTCATAGGGTGGTTGTAAAGATTAAATGAGATAATGTTTATAAAGGATGTAGCTTGCTGCCTTGTACATAATAGGATTATTGAAAGTGTAAGTGATGCTTATAAACACATCGGTTTCACTGTGTCCAAGAATTAGCCTTGGGTTCTAGAGCAACATCTTCCAATAGAACTTTCTGCAATGATGGAACTGCTCTATATTTGCACTGTTCTACATGTGGCTATTGAACACTTGAAGTGTGTGTTTGTGTGTGTGTGACTGAGGAGCTGAGTTTTAAAATTTTATTTAATTCTAATTGAATTTAAATAGCTGCATATGACTCATGGCTACAATACTGGACAGCACAGATCTAGAACATAAGCATAAAAATAACAAGTCATTTTGTAATATCACCAATGTCATTTGGACATGTGAACATGAAAACCATCAGTAGTATAAAATCAGAAGTATCAAGACAATTTATTCATGCTTCCAGAAATGGATATGATATAGTGTATGCAATATTTATCTTAAATTTATTTTTGTATTGGAGAAAGTAAATAGGTTGAAGTTTACATAAATATATATGCATATACATATTTAAAGATAATATTTTTGGTAAATTTATTTTTAGCCAGATGACATAGAAAATTACCTTAACTCCTCCTTTTGCTTTGGATCATGTAGATGTTAATTTGTGGACTTCCCTGGCCCTCACCATTCCAGAGTCCGTGGCAGACATTGCTCACCAACATGGCACTCATTTCTGCTGAGTGGGGCCTCCCAATCCTCAACATTACCTTACAGTCAGGTACAACCCATTGCTTGGTATTGACATGTGTGAGAAAAATCCATTTATTACCCTGGATTTAGACATTCTTTTAAGGGAGTACTTGAGTGGTCCAAGGGGAAATAAAAAGAGAAAATAAAGAGAGGGAAATAAAAGAAAGGAAAATAAAAGAAAGAAAAACAAGCAATGAAATAATAAGGTAAATATATTTAGAGTTACAGAATTTTCTAGCTAAAGAAGGCTTACAGAGAAATCTTCTTTTCCTTGGACTTGAATCACTTGAGTATACACACATGTACTGTATCTGCTGTGTGTCTTCAGACCAGCCCTCTAGACCCAGTGTCCACTCTTCACCACCCTGCGCTCTGCCCGGAGACCACTGGCTCATTGCTGGGCTGCCCTTGGTTTTCTGTTGGAATTGGCCGGTTAGAGGCACCAGAAAGAGATCTGGTGAGCAGATGAGAACGAAATTGGGGTATTGATTCCCTTGACTCCCTTCCTGTGGGGACAATGCAGACTGTCTGGGTCCTAGTACTGTGAGTTATAGCTGCTTTGTCCTGTCAGGGACCTCCCCTCACCATTCTCTCTCTCTCCTTGGGACCAGCTCCTTCCCCTCACCTTTTCAGGCCTCGAGATAGTATGGGGAGTACCACAATTGCCAGACCCAAATGCTACACAATTTTTCTGGTGGTTTCCCTTGTACCCTGACCACTTCTCTGAAAAGAGTCTCTTTATCATAAACCCTCCTCCTATTACACAATTTGAGCATGCCATTGTTTTCTGCTGGGACCTGGCCCATATATCTGTGAACTAGTATCCGGATGTCCTCTCTTTGGGCCTTTCTTCCTAGGGGTAATTGCTGCAGGGACAATTTAGGACATTGCTTTTTGAAGCAGTTGTTTAATCTCACTGTCTTTCCAGACACCAACTCAGACCCCTCCGGGATGAGTCATTCTATTTGTGTGGGTGGGGTTAGTAAACTCCCTGAAGTGTAAGAAAGATTGTGTTGATAATGATGACAGAGAATTTTCTCAAAAGTCCAAGTCCATAGCCCCAAATAAAATAAACAACCAAAAAAAAAAAATAGTCTATGCATTTAGATGCATTGGGCAGTGATCTACAGCTAAGCCCATCCATTCTGGGCAGGATGTGGTTAGAGTACTATACACGATTAAGAAATTTCCCTTCTGAGCCTCTTCATCTTGTAGCTTGGTGTGGATGAAGTCCACCCAAGTGACACCTGGACCCTGAGGTATTATGCATGCGGAATTAGTAGAAGAGCTTTGGAAGCATCAAGATAGCGCATTAATGTTCTTCCGCCCCAGAGACTGTTAAAAACGGCTCTTGGCAAGACTCACTTCCTTTATCTTGGGCATAAGCAGAGAAGAACTAGCTTTCTGTGGCAAGCAATGATATATGGCAACCGGCCTGGATGGTTGCCTATCTGGTATAATGCTTGCAAAAGTCCTAAAAGTCCTTCCTCCTCCAGAAGTACCTTTCTTCCCAGAAGTTTTGTCACAATTCCAGAAATTCCCATTATTAGCATGAGACCTTAAGAGTATTACAGAAATCCTTGGCAGAATTAAGTGCATACATGGTTTGACTGCCTGGTGTCATGTGCAGGAAGAATGGTAAAATTGGAGTACTGATTGGGAAGCAGATAAGCAAAACTGTGAGACATCTAGAATCAGTCAGAAACGGCAGACATGTCAAACACAGCACAGTGAAGTGAGTAGGTGACTGTCGAAGGCACTGTATGCCTGAGCGGGCCTGAGTGTGATTAAAACTGTCATCAAAGATGAGCTTTGCTGAAACATAACACTATAGTCTATGTAAAGGGTTCAGGTTAAAGCTTAATAAATGTATTTCCTTTGCTACTTCATTTTATTACGTGGCTGAAAGCTGTCACAGATAGGAGGTTGCCAAAGGACATTTAATAGTGTGTCTGATCTCAAAAAACTAAACCGTTATAGGTAACTCAGGAGCCAGAATGTCAATAATCTGTCAGGCTGACGAATCCCATTTCAATGAATGAGAATGACATTGCTGATTGGCAATGGGCTTGTGAGCTTGGGTTTGGACGTGGGGAGAGGTGACACATGTACTACATATTTGCCAGGACTACCAAGGGGGCTTTTTCTGCTTTACTCCATAGTCATATCTAATTTCTAAGTGTTCATTGGCCCCAGATAGGCTTCAGGAATTCCTAGTACTGCGTTCCTTGGAGTTTACTGTCATTGGATCAATTGGCAAAGGGTAAATGCATGAAACTTTCCATTTCTTTTTATGCTTGTGTCTATAATTTGGGTAAGATGGCAGTTGATGGTTTGAGGATCTAGGCTGAGGTCTCAGGGACTAAGAGGATTGGCTGATTAGGAGCACATCATGATACACTTGTTTCATACCTTCTCTGTTTTCCTCTCTCTCTCTCTCTCTTCCGGGCATCTTGACCTACTGTTGTCCTTAATCTTGCCAAGCACGTTTCCACCTTGGCCTTTTTACCAGGTATGTTCCCCCCATAATCTCCCTCATTCATTCAGGTCTTTTTCAATGTTATCTTCTTCATTGACCCCTCTATCTGAAGTGCTACCCCCTCCCCAGGCCAATCCCAATTCTCTAATCTTACTTTATTTTTGCTTCATGGTGCTGCTCATTACTACTGAATATTATGTTAAACAGCTCTTTATTTATGTGTCGATTTTCTATCCTCTCCACTAGAGTGCAAGACTTTGAGAGCATGGACTTTGTCTGTTTATTGTTTTATCCCAATGCCTAGACGAGTGCCTGCACATAGCAGGTGTTAGGAAATGTTTGTTGAATGCGTGAATGGACTGTTGAAAGTAAGGAGACTTTTCTAGGCAAGGTGTTTCCTGTCAAGTCATGTGGGAGCTCCAGAGAGCAATGCTTATGGAGACAAGGCAAGAAGCCGCAGCAAGGAGTGTGGTAAGGGCTGGTGGTAAAAGCTGATCTGGGAGTCACAAATCACAGCAGCAGTTAGAAAGCACAATGTTTTCTAGGAAATTCTGGATTAATGTCAGAATCCAAGTGAATGATAATGACAGCAGATGTGAGTTCCTAGCACAAATAACTCACAGGAGGCACTTTCTCAGATGCAAAGCTTTCCAAATGCTTATTGCTGGAACGGAGGCCACATGGGCCCTGAGTAGCTCTAAGGCTGAGCTCAATTCAGAGGTGGTAAACCAGTTAACCCAAGGTGGTTGGTGATAGAGGCCTAACTGCTGTGAAGCCATCGTTGATGAATCCATTCTGTTCTGCAGAAGAGAGACCCATGCCTTCCAAACCAGTTCCCAATGCACCATAGCCTCCCCTTACAGATCCCTGCCCCCCAATACCACCACACCAAATATTTTTTTTTTCAAAGAAGTTATGGTGCTGACAATCCCCCAGGGACCATTGGCCCACTCACTTCTTATGTCGGGGAAATCCACTCGGCAGCAAGGGGCTCTGTGCTGGCTGGGAATCCCCACTGCAGCAGCAATCTTTGTAGGGCTGAGCTGCAAACGCTTTTCAGATTTAGCACACAGCCTCATGAGGAGGAAGAGTTGCAGTTGCCTCTGCTGAGAAACAAAGCCGATGACACTGAAACATCTGGGAAATGAGAAGATTATTTCTAGAAGATGAAAGCAAATGTCCAAGCTGGAAGTGCTGCTGGCACTGACCTTTGTGTGCCTGGTTCTCCCGCCCCCAAATCAATTTGTACACTCCTAGGATCTGTGTAGGTGGAAAGACTTTGCTGTGTATTTGTAACTCAGCTCATTATCTGAGAGTAAGAAGAAAAAAGGCTTGGCGTGGCTTTCAGAGGAAGTAAGGTGAAGACTGTTCTCCCCCAAACAACTAAATAAACCACTTAGACCTTTCATGACTCAGAAACCACAGACTCCACAGCTAACATGCATCTATTCATTCTTGTCTACAAATATTGATTGAGAGCCTATTGTGTGACTAACACAATGCTTGGGTTGAGAACGTAATGGTAAAACAAGATTCACTCTCTCCCTTGAAAAGCAGGTAATCCCACTCTAATGTGGTACATTCTACAACACGGAGGCAGTGGAATATTAAGTAGCAAGGAAGGTAGATTGAGTTTTGCCACTAACTGGCTGTGTGACCTTGGGCAAATCACTCTGCTTCTCTGAGCTTCAATTTTCTCATCTATATTTCAGGGAAATTACCCATGCTATGGGATTTAATAAAGTCATGTTTATTATCAATGTTCAGCCTAGGCGTCAATAAATATTAGCTACGGTCTGACTACGATTTTATGATAAGGGTTATAGAATGCTGTGGGGTACATTTGTATATTGAAATACCCTATTTCTGGGCAAATATATCTATGTTCAGGACCAAGCCTAGAAAAAGTTTGAGTAATTGGAGGTGCTATGTTTTGCTTCTTGCTTGAGAGACCCTCTCTGAGTCTTTCTCCTTTCCCCTTTCCTGGAGCCCTGTGTTCTCTGGATCTCCCTCAAATTTTCTCCACCAAAACTTCCTCTCAGTGGATTGACAGATTGGAAGGAATCTAAGGACAGTATGCACATGGCATTGTCATTGATTTAGAGCATCACCCTTCCTGGAGGTATTCACATCTCACCCAAAAAATAGTGAGGTGTCAGTAAAAACTGCCTTCTGAAAGTTATTAAAGAGTTTGGTATTTGCATAGGAAGAGACAAATTGAAAGGGAAAAGTTCCAGAAACAGACCCATGAATACATGGAAATTTGGTTCATAACAGAGATGGCAATACAAATCTGCAGAGAAAGGGTGAACTATTCAAGTGCTGGGATAATTAGCTATGGAAAAAAAAGAAATATCCCTATGTCATACTCTATACCCAGGTACATTACAGATGGAATTAAGACCTCAGTATGAAAGGGAAAGTTTAAAACTTTGAGATGCAAACAGCGCATTTTAAAACATGGGAGCCATATCTCAAAAGGCATACATCCAAAGGAAGAGACTTACATTAAAATATTATACTCGTGTGCCAACAAAGACACATGGACAGTTAAAATACAAGCTGTAGACTGAAAGAAGATACTTATAATGCCTACAGATAGCAAAAATTCTTAATACAGATGTATGTTTTAAATTTCTGCAAATCAATAGGAAAAGATAATCCAATAAACATGGGCAATGAATACGAACTGGATAGTCATGGAAAAAAGAAAGAAACAACTCAGTCTCATTAACATCAAGGGAAATCCAAATCAAAACCATAGTGTGATATGATTTCAAACCCTTGAGGCTGGCAAAAATGATAATATCTGATAAAACCAAGTTTTGTCAAGGATGTAGGGAAACGAACATTCTCATACATTGCTGGTGGGAGTGTAAGTTGGTAAGTCTATGCTGGAGAATGCCTTGGTAATATCTATCAAAGCTGAAGATGTATATATCCTAATATTTAGCCATTCTACTTCTACGTATGTAAACTAAAAGTCTCTTGCACATGTATACAAAGTGACAGGTAAACATGTGTTCATTGCATCATTGTTTGCAAAGGCAAAAACTGGAAATCATTTAAATGCCTATCAGTGAAAAGACAGACAAGTTGTGAATTAGTCATATAATGCAATACTATACAGCAGTTAAAATAAATGAGATAGAACTATGTATACCAATATGGATCAATCTCTGAAAGGTAATATAAGAATAGAAACAGCAAACTATAGAAGTGTCTGAATTATAAAATACCATTTAGATAAAAATTTTAAAAATACACCAAACTTTATATTGTTAACATGATATATTTATACATTATATTATATATTTATTTATGATACATGTTGCTTATATATTTGTTATATATATCTATATCATATATTTTTAAAAACATATGTTGTTTATGTAAAAATACATAGTGAATGTATCACAAACAAGCGTGGACTGGACAAGCATGTCCTCACTCAGGGACAATCTGGAGATGAAGGAAAGAGACAGGGATGGCAGTGATTTGGTGTGGAGGGACTTAAAAAAGATTGGAACCTAATGTAATAAAATGTTGTTAAATCTAGGTGGTTGATGGTATATATGCAGATCTGTATACTTTTCTGTGTGTTTGATGTTTTAAAATTAAAAAACAAATGGAAAAGAACTGGTTCCATTTCTTGCTAATATTTTTTCAAATGAACTAACTCTTCAATTAGATAATGCCTATGGGTATATTTATTCCCTACTGTCCCTCATGGATCTGCCATGCATAGTTTGACTTTATGTCACATTCTCTTCTTGCAGACCAGATTCTTCTAGGGCAGAGAGGCCATGTGTGGGTGGGTAGTCCCTTCACTTCACAGAGATGCTGACCAAAGGGTGCAGGGACATGAAACAAAGTCCATGCTCTGCTCCCCAAGATACACCCCTGGCACAGGTCTGCATCCCTTGCATAGTTGCATCCAACCAGAGCAGGCATCTTTTGATGTGTTTTAAAAAAATATGATGTAGATATATATATATAAAATATACATATATAAACAATATATAAATACATAACATAATATATAAATATATCATGTTAACAATATAAAGTTTGGCATATTATTTAATTTTTATCAAAATAGTGTCTTATAATTAATCTGAGTTACCAAGGAGGAGCCTATTTCTCATCTGACCATGTAGCATGGATGCCTTCTTCTATTTGCACAAAGGCATAGTCTAGACTAAAAGCAGACATCATCTAGATTAAGGCTACACTCAAGGTTTTCTTACCTTATTGGGGTACATATTAGCAAAATAGTTGATAATAAGGTTGAAAACATGTTTACTTTGTCTGGGACAGCCAGAGGGAGGATGGAGGAGGATCCAACTTGTTCACCACTGTCCATTTTTCTTTGCAACTGATCATCCAAGAAGCATCTGATGAGCACATTCTGGGTGCTAGGAATAGAAGATTGGATAATGTTGAATAATAAATTTTTTCTTCTCTCAAGGAAGTCAGACACTCAGGTAATTACATGTCATTGTTTAAGGGCAGTAGGAGAAGGAAACCCAGGAGGCTGTGGGATGCCTAACTAAGCAGCTGGTGAGGGTATGTGTTTGGCTCAGGGAAGCCTTCCTGGACATGATGATGTCTGAGCTGGATTTGAAAGGCTGAGTAGGGTCTGCAGTGGAGAAGGGCATTCCAGATAGAGAAGGCATCCTGATCATATGTACTATAAATGGCATCAACTGTTTTTTGTTCACCCTGATGCTATTTTTTCCTTTTTTTTTTTTTTTTTTTTTTTTTGATAAACCATTGCAGGAACTCCCCCTCCTCTATTGGGAGCTGATTTGGTGGATCTGTCAATCAAGTTGCCTGAAAGCCAAGCCCAGGCAGCTGAAGGGCTAGAGACAGCTGAACCAGTCTAGTCCCATGAGATTCTCTCTCCAGGAATTTGACTTTTCAGCAAAGTTATTGCAAAAAAGGAAAATGATTGTTGCAGAGTCCTAAAAAGATTATTCATAGGTGCTGCTACCTGAATTTTACATCTGCTCTGGTTCTCAACTTTTCCTTGACAGATTCTTTAGTTTTTTCCTTCAATCCTGTCAGCTATCTTACATCTTTTCAATAAATTCTTTTTTTTAACTTAAGTTTTCCAGAATGAGTATCTGCAGCTTGCAACTAAAAAGCCCTAGCTGATACAACAACAGCAACAACAAAATCAATGGTGGAAACTGTAAGTCAAGGAAATCTCTTTAATTTATCTGCCAGAAGTCTTCAAGGAAAAATTCCAAGCCCTTTAGAAGCTCTACTAAAAACGAAAAATAAAGGAAGGAAGAAGGGAAGGAGAGAAGGAAGGGAAGGAGGGAGGGAGGAAAGGAGGTAGGAAGGAAAGGAGGAGGGAGGGAGGGAAGGAAGGAAGGAAGGAAGGAAGGAAGGAAGGAAGGAAGGAAGGAAAGAAGGAAGGAAGGAAGGAAGGAAAAGGAAGACGGATTTTCCCATCATGCTGTTACCAGGCATCTTTCCAGGTAGAAGTGTGTTAGAAGGTACATTCCTGGGAATGCTGGGCTTGCAGGGAAGATGGATGGATTCCACTGGCATCATTTAAACCTCTTTTGTTGGATGGCCTCTATCTCCTTCTACAGAATAGCTGTTACACGCAGTGTTCAGGAGAAAAAAACCAGTATGATGCTGCTTCACATGGAACCCAGCAGGAACCTGCCAGAGACCCCTCTGCAGCTGGAGACAAGGAGACAATTTACCTTGTTGGCCTTCAGGGCAGAAATGGAAATGACAAAGAGTCAAGGACATCAGATTTTGAGCCTACTGCTGGCTGAGCTTCTTAGCTTCTAGCCCACAAGGAAACCCGAGGTCTATTATTGAAGTAGAAACAATTAAAAGTTCTGGCTCTTGCATTGTTTTATAATTACAGCAACATCTCTGGTACAAATTATGACTCATTCACTCTTCAAGGCAATTAGCATCTGGGCCACCACTAAGGAAGCTGGTTTTTGGTTGCAAAGTGGCATCACATGGTGCCCACAGAACACTGGAGACATAGCTCCTGAAGGAAAAAGCATTGCTCAATGCTAGAGTGGGGGGAAGGTTCTCTTCTTCAAAGATGTAGCATCTCATTGAAAGTTCTTGTGTTCTGACACCTCTGGTATGATATCAATAGTTACAAGGTTTTATTGTGATTTTCATTATCCTACCCAATACTATTATTAATTGCAAGTATCTTAAAAATGACCAGCATAGTTTAGCCTACAGGGAATTTGAAATTGTTCGTAAGGCACTTATGAATTTAAGTGAAAGTATTCTGATTTATTTTCAATTTCTCTGTTGGAGGATGTCAATGGGATTTTCTTTGGCAGATGCTATGGTCTGAATAGCTGTGTCACCCCCAAATTTATATGTTGAAATGGTAAGCCCCAAGGCGATGGTATTAGAAGAAGGGGCCTTTGGGGGGTGATTAGGTCTTGAGGGTGGAGCCCTTATGCTTGGAATTAGTACTCTTATAAAAGAAATTCATCTCAGAGAGCTAGCTAGCCCCTGCCACCACGTAAGGAAACAGAGGTGTCATCTATGAATTAGCAAGCGAACCCTCATTGAACCTCAAATCTATTGGTGCCTTGATCTTGGACTTACCAGCCTCCAGAACTGTGAGAAATAAATCTCTGTAGTTGATACGCCACCCAGTTTATGGTATTTTGTTATAGCAGCTCGAATGGACTAAGGCAGCAGATACATACGAAGCAGTGTCTGAAAGAAAGTGCTCAATCATAAATTCTGTAGCAGCACAGAGAGAATCGGAATTTTCTCTCTTCTGGTAAATACTTGTTCAAATACTCTCTAGAGTTGCCTCTAGTATCAGTCACAATTTTTGCTATTATAAGTGTTATAAGTGACAAAAATCCAGGCTTGATCTGGCCTAAGTATAATGGGGAACTTATTGTCTCTGGTCATTGAAAACTCAAAATGCTGGCTCGGTTTTGACTTGATTTGGAGGCCAATTTATCTCCACTTGACTCTGCTCTCTCCTATGTTGGATTCATTTCCAGGCTCCACAATGTGCCCCAGAAGTTTCAGGCTTATCTTATCATAGGGCCAAACTCACCAAAAGAGAGCAAACATTTTGACCTAGAATTATGTGCCAAATCCCTGAAATTCCACCATGATTGGATCGATTTAGGTCACAAACACACCAGGGTAGATTCTTACACCCTGTGGGGCTGAGAGTCAGGGAAGATAGATCACCACAAACCAGCAAACGAACAATCCCAAGAAATCAATGCTGTTTCAGGAGGAAAGGGGAAGAGTTGCTGCAGTGGAAAATCTCAAATGTGCATTACACATCTTTGCAGTCTAGGGTCCCACTACATATGGTCTGGAAAAAAGCATTTGAGCCTTCAGTCTGAGAGGTTGCCTTTATTTCTTTTCTTTAGCCCCAAAGATTCTTAAATTCCTCTAACCCCAGACATCCATCGAGAGGAAGCTACAGCTCTAACCATGTTGAAAGGATGTGAGGAGGCAAAAACTAACATGTAATCAGCAGGTTTGTCCTTAAATAAGAGATCTTCCAGTTCCTTGCAAATCTCTCCAGAGCATATGAAACAGAGTTTAAATAGTTATTTTTCTCTGAAGGAATTTTGGCAGATAGAATTATGCAACCTAAGGACTTTTTAGATAGGCCCCTAAAACCAACTAACAAGATTTCATATTGACCAGTAGACTTGCTCTATACCAGACTGGGTACTAGATGCTTGGTTACTTTATTTCCAATAACAGCTCACTGGGAAAGATGCAGTCATCTCCTTTACAATCTAGATGAAGAGACTGCAGGTCAGGCAGGTTAGTTAAGTTTCTGGGCCCACAATGAGTAAGTGAGTCAGCTGGGACTCAAGCTCTATTCAACCTCAGAGCTCCAGGGACTGACCAGCATGCTCCATCCTTCCTGCCATCCTCTGTGAGATTACACACAACTGACACAATCTGTCTCCCTTCCATAAAGGAGAGACAGATGGGAAAGTCTTCCCTCTGACAAAAGGATGCATTTTTATACCTTTTGTAGTAGGAAAGAGAGAATAATACCAACCATTTTTGGATCATCTACTGGGTTTGGGCTACTAGAGTTGTGGGAAAAATCTATTGCAGTCTATTTGAAAATGAGTTTTGAGTGGAGGAGAATGACTCCGCAGGCTTTATTAGATCCAGTTTATGCACCAGGCTGTGCTCAGACAGCAATCAGTACCAGCCAGAGTGCTGGAGGTCGGTGTTAGCAGACACCACTCAGCTTTGCACCTGCCTGCTAGCAACTCCCAAGCACTAGTGAAATGATGTATCAAAAATCTGCCCTGACTCACTCCTAGAGTCTGTCCACACCAGCCTCTGCCACCCCCGCTTTACAGAGGCCACACTTACTGAGATCACTGAAGATCCTCTCACTTCTAAACCCACGTGGAAAGTTATCTCCATGCCTCTTTCTGGTTTCCATGGCGCTTGAGAAGACAGGCCACTCCTTGGTGCTCAATATCTTCTCCAAAATGCAACAGCCTCCCTACTGGGCTTTCTTCTCTTCTAGGACACTTCTAAGGCATTTCCCATAATTAGGATGAATTCTAGTGTGTTCCATCGAGGGTCTCTGACTATGTTAATGACGAATCAAGACCCTGAATAGTGATAGTGTCATTTTTCCCTGTGGGTTCAATCTGCAGGAATTCCATTAGATAGGCTCAAGAGTAAATCTCAAGATTTTTATAAATGGCCTGACTTCTGCATAAGGTTATCCAACAAGAGCGCTTGACACACAGAAAGATTTATTCCTCTCCACCCTAATGTAAACCTGCTATAGAAGCATGTTTATAGCTATTTTGAACTTTGAGGTATGGATATTTTCCACCAATTTAAGGTAACCATAGTACTTCCTCTCACTTTCACTGTAAGAACACAGTCACAGCTTTGGGTTGTAGTGGAAGCATATCTTGTCATACTTTGGTTGTACCTTGCTATTACCTTTGTTTTTTATCTTGGTATCTCTGTTATTACCTCACTTCTCTCATCTTCATTTAAATCTTAATTAAATCTTGTGCCTTTCTCCTATCCCTTGCAGAATGGTATCAGTTAATGTCCAGTCAGGAAAACAGAAATCACACAAGATATTTCAATAGTAAGAGTTTAATAAGGAGCTAGGTAAACAGGTTTCGGAGGACTGAAAATACACCCAGGCGATATCATATAAATCTTCACTACTGCAAGCAGCTAGAGGCACAGAGGGAGGATGTTGGAGTGGTCAGGAACCTAGAAGCTTGGGGAAGGGGGTACACAGAGCTAAGATCAAGACCACTGTGTATGGGTGGGGCATGGCCAGCTAGTGCAGGTTCCTCTGGGGCAGTTCGAGAGTGCGGACAAAACTGGGAAACTGGAACCAACTACTATAGCTGGGATGAAGGCCATAGAAAAGAAAGGATAGAAACAAGAACCAGAACAGGAATGAGCAAGTCCTTTCACCTTCCCCTCCAATCTCCTCTTCTGCCCGCCCCCCATGAGCAGTACCTGACACGATCCAGCTTGCGAAGGTGAAATATGGTTTGCAGAACCCAGCTCCAGCATCACCAAGCAGAGCACAGAAGGGAAGGCTTGGAGCTGAGAGACCAGAGGTTATACACCGCACACCTCTTGCAAGCCCCCTTCACCCACTCACCCTCGCTACTGTCTTTGATCTTTCTTCAGGGAGAAACATTCACCCAGAATTTCCATTCCCCGAGTCTGCCGCGTAATTATTTCTAATCATCAAAAATCCTCGATATCCACTGCCTTCATGAGATCTTCCTCAACTGACAGAGAAGAAAGGAGAGCTGTCCATGTTTGTCCTGTTGCATATGCTGCTCTCCAGTCTTACCTACCACTATTTTTACTTATTGATTTTTAGAGATGGGTCTTACTCTGTCGCCCAGGTACTGACTTCATCCCAGAGGCACAACCCAGAGATTGGCCCCTCCCTCATCAGCCGCGCCCAGTGGTTGGCCCCGCCCACAAGCCCAACCTTCTAGCTGGCTCCACCTCCAGGCCTGGAGTTGGGTGGCGTAATCATAACTCACGGCAGCCTTGAACTCCTGGCCTCAAGTTATCTATCCTTTTGCCTCAGGATCGGCATAGCTGGAATTACAGGTGCAAGCCACCGTCCCAGGCCTTAGCCACCAATATTGACGGTGAGGAAATTCCTTATTCTCCAGCCGTCTTTCCTTCGTGGTTTAAGGGTGTCCTGTATATTTAGTGTAGTAGGAATGATTGAATAGTCACCTCTCAGCCATGTGAATAAAAT
The DNA here is from genome assembly GCF_000951045.1 of Mandrillus leucophaeus. Classification (NCBI taxonomy): domain Eukaryota; kingdom Metazoa; phylum Chordata; class Mammalia; order Primates; family Cercopithecidae; genus Mandrillus; species Mandrillus leucophaeus. Next base: position 1,330,813 of record NW_012107519.1, read on the forward strand.
GCTTACTTTTCTTTATAAGAGCATTTATGTTTCTTTCACGGGTTCCCATTTCCCACCTGCTTTAATCCAAACTATTAAATTAGGACTGATCCTAAAATTTTTAAATCACTCGTGGTCTAAAATACTTGAATATCAAATAAATATCCAATTCAAATTAGATATTGATATAATCACTTGCTGTCCAAAAAACACCAGTTTTATGCTTTCTGCCCTCTTCTCAAAGGTGTCCCCTTACCCGCTGTGGGACCTCGGATTGACTGTGCCCGTCTATTGCTGGAGGAAAAGAGAGGAGGGGAGGTGTCTGCTCCCACAGGTAAGGATGCATGAATGGAAATGAACTTGATAACTGGGATGGAGTCAAGTATTCTTCAGAAAAGCCCAGTCACTGATTTCTAGCTGTTCTGCTCTCAGGTGCTGGTGATGCCACTGTCCTGCCAAGTGGCTCCCTCAGCCTGGGTGGGATGTGTGGCTGCTGTCTCATGGGATATGTTGGATCATTGGTTGCTTGACTGACACACTCCAACCTGAGAGTGCCCAGGTGCCTATTGGGTGGTACTGCTTCTTTTCCCTTACCCTTGCATGAGAGCTCCCAGGGATCCCACCACACTTTTCTACTGGGCCACGGCTTGCTGGCCTCTGCCACTCAGTCATCATGTGCTAGTCTCAGGCATTTTATTCTTGGGCTCATTCCTCATGCTTCCCCTCCTATCCTCTGTTATCACAAGGGGCTGACTCCTACAGATTGTGTTGCCCAGGCTTCCAGGTCAGCCCAGGCTTCTAGGCTTCTTGGCCCAGGGCCAGGTTCAGCAAATGAGAGGGTTGGCAGGAGACTGAAAACTGCAGGTGGTATCACTGGCAGCAACAGGGTATCCTCTGTGGCTTTAGCTCCCACTGAACAGATCCTCTGTGGTCTCTGGCCCTTGCACCGCAAAACACCACCTCCATTCTTTGTCTCTCCAGCCTAGTAGAGCTAGTGCTCATTCCTACTTTACTAATCTCTGGGTTGTCTCACCACCCCCTGTTTGATTCTTGATTCCTTCATCACCTATATAACCAATTCCTTGCCCTCAATTCCTTCTGTTATGAATACTTATAAGTCTATAAGCGGCTTCTGTTTTCCTGGTTCCATTGACCCAGCTTGGTCTAGATCAATGGACACTACCTTGGCTCTACAGCAAATGTATAGTGATTCTTGCTAACTTCTCACCCGCTCACTGTGCTGCTCGTGCCAGGCCAGGTCAGCAGATCCTGCTGCCCAGCAAACCCCAGATGGATAACTGGCTCCAGTCCCAATACTTAAACCAACCAAATTCACAGGGAGAAAAAAAAATGGCCAGGAATTGCAACTCCGCATACCATTGCAAGTTGCGCCGGGGGAACCATAAGGTGCCTGGAGCTCCACAAATGTCCTCCTTACACACTTCTCTTCCTTCCTGGGTGCCTTTATTTTCCCAGTGGAAGAGCTGCCAAGCAAATTCTGCCCTCTTTACAACTTGATGAGAATTAGGTGGATCTGACTACGGTACCTTTCTCTTCAGTAACTTCTATAACATCTGCTTGGTCTGTGCATGGGGGAACTGAAAGGGAGGTCAGGTAACTTGAGGAAGCAAGAAGGAGCCTCAAAGGATATTTCACACCCTATGTAATATACGTACCTGTCTAAGACCCACCCAGAGCCTGAAATTTTATAGAGACATTCCGAGAAAAACGTGGAATCTGGAGTAAATACCGTCATACTATGTTGGATCAAATTAAAGTAACTATCAAGGGGAATCTTGTAGGGGCAAAAGACATTACAAAAGGGAAACTGACATTCTTGTACGAATATGAGCTTGCAAAAAGAAAAAAAGAAGGGTCTTTCCTTTAATGATAGTATAACCCTGTATTTTTATAATGCCACCTGGTTAACAGAAGTTAACATCCTTTTTCCAGGGACCAACACTCCTATTGCACTAAAATATACCTCTGAGTCTAAACAGTGTTTTATGGATGGAGATTCATCCATTTTTCTCATTCCCTGACCCCTCATCCCTTAAACACTAACAAGTATATTGAAAAAAGGGTGATTTTATAGAGTCTTCAAATGGAAGTGCCACAAAGTAAAACAAAAATAAAATGCCCGCTAAACTAAAACAAACAAACAAAAAACATTAATTATAATTCTATAGGCTACGTTAGACACAATGGATTAAAATTGTGACACCCGCACCCATCAAGTCCAGACCTTGCTACAACCCCTTTGTTTTATTTTTAATGTTTGAAATTCTCGAACGATTCAATGTCAGTTTTTCTCTTTGGGATCATTAATTTTCAGGGTTAGATAGAGATCAATAGAGATATTTTGAAATTGGCATCTTCAGAGGAGAAATATGTTGTGCAGCTGTACATGGATTGGCTGGTGCCCTAGTTAAGAAAATGGTGTGCTCTTTCATGATTGTGTTCATTGACAGTACCCCGAGCACTATTTCACTCTGTTGCTAAGATTCTGACAGTCTTTTGTAGTATCTTATCTATCACTGAGTGTTCTTCTCTATCCTTTCATACTTGATCTCTGGAGTGGAACTTTGTTTTAAAAGGCTCTGACATGAGAAAGAATGGTTGTCACCAGACCATTCCCCTTGGGCATGAAGAAAAGTGGTCAAATGGTCAAACATCCAAGTCAAGGACTCAGTCCAGTGCTTGCCCCTCCAGGCGAGGCTTCCAAAGTAATCCATCTCATTTTGGGGACTGTATGATGGGGGGTATTTTGATCTTGAAAACATGTGCAAAACTGGAAGTCACTTCCCTGAGCATGGTCACCACCTGCCTTGAAAGAAGCCAGCACTCAGTCACTCACCTGGGAGGGAGGAATTTATTTTCTCTATTTGCCTTTTGATAAATGTTTATTGAGTACCAATAATGTGCCAGGCACTATTCTAGGTGCTAGAAACATAGTAATAAACAAAAACAAAATTGATAAAAATCCTTACCCTCATGGAAATTGTACCATGTGTGTGTAGACAAAAAAATAATTAGGACATTCTCTCTCGTCTATTTCTCATTTATCTAGATATGGGGAATTGCAACTCCCCACATCATTTCAAGGTGTGCCATTGCATGGTATAGGGAGTTGCAGTCTATCTATCTCACAGGTGGTCATAAATGTTATGAAGAAAAATAAAGCAGGCAAGGTCATACCAGGTTTGTGTAAGAGAGGAAACTTGCCAGGGAAGGCATCACAGGCACGGTGACATTTGATCAGAAAACTGAAGGAGGTGCAGTAATAGTCTATGCAGATGTTTGAGGAGCAGAACCTGCAAAGTCACTGAGGCATACTTGGTAGACCAGCAGAGCCTGAGCCAAGTGACTGGGTGACAGAGTAGTAGGAACTGAGGTCAGAGAGGTGATGGGGACCAGATTGTTCAGATCAAGGTCTCTCCTGGAGTCTGCTAGGAATTGTTATTTAGTGTAATAATGAAGCTCAAGTGTTAATAAATCACAAATTTGAATTTACTTAATCTTCGTTCAGTGTATTTCAACATAGTTGGTTTCTTTTCTAATTCCATGTATCTACTTTTATGCATTCTGAGAAAGACTCTATAGACTTCAGCAGTCTTCCCAAGAGGTTCAGATCACAATGCAGGTAATTAATTTTTGATGTAGGGCCTTTAAATCACTACAGGATTTCGGCTTTTACCTGAGCAAGGTAATAAGTTGTTGGGGAGGATAGATGTGATCACCTAGACTTGTCCGTTGAGTATACAAAAGAGTGACAAGGGTGGGACCAGGAAAGCCAGTTAGGAGGGTATGCCAAGAATTTAGGCAAGAGATCATGGTGGCTTGAACCAGAGTAGTAGCAGTGAAGGCAGTGGGAAGAGGATAGATTCTAGAGAGGTTTTAAAGGCAGAGTCAACAGAATTTGCCGGTAGATTGGATATGAGCAAAAGAGTCAAGCAAGAAAGACTATGAGATTTTTTGGACTCAGCAACTGGAAGCCTGGAGTTGCTTCCCTCGGAGGTAGGAATATATGCAGGGGGTCAAGGAGGAGAGAGATGGGGAAGATCAGATTTAGTGTTTGGAAATCTTATAATTGAAATGATAATTACATACCCAGGTGGAAACGTCATGTAGGCAGCTGGAGGTGTGAGGAGCCTAAAGGGGTGGGGAGCTGTCCTGGCTAGAAATACAAAGTTAGGAATCACGAATCTATACTCGTCATTGAGGCCATGTGACTGGACGACAGTATTATCCTGGAAAGTGATGCACGAAGAGATGAGGGGTTTTTGAGGCAAGATCTTACTCCATTACAGAGTTATGATTCTAGCTCCTCACTGCAACCTTCAACTCCTGGGCTCAAGCAATCCTCCCACCTCAGCCTCCTGAGTAGCTGGGACTACAGGCATATCTCACTGTGCCCAGCTGATTTTTAAAATTCAGTAGAGATGTAGTCTTGCTATGTTGCCCAGGATGGTCTCAAATGCCTGGCCTCAAGCAATCCTCCCACTGTGGTTTCCCAAAGTGCTAGGATTTACAGACGTGAGCCACCATGCCTGGCTAGAGATGAGTCTTGATGGTTGTGACCTGGAGCAACCTAGTGCTTAGGATCTGTGTCAGGAAGAGAAAGAATCAGCCAAGGAGAGCAATCAGTAAGTTAGGAGGAAATCCAAGAGGATCTGATGTCCCTGAAGCCAAGGGAAAAAGTGTTTCAAAAAGGAGGAGTGTGTCTCTCTTACATGCCACTTATAGGTCATGTATGATGAGGCCTGAGAGTTGACCACAGATTTAGCAACTTGGAAGTCATTGGTAATCTACAAGAGTTTTGACCAAATGGTTGGGGAAAAAGCCTTATAGGAATAGGTTTAAAAATGAATAAGGACAAATAATTAGAGACACTGGGAATAGGAAAGCCCTTTCAGAAAATTTTCTCAAAGGGAAACATAAAATTTGAATGATAGCTGGAGAGAAATATGGGAATCAAAAAGTTTTATAAGATGAGAGAATATCAGCACGTTTGAATGTTGATATAAATGATTTTTAAAAAGAGGAAACATGAATGATTCAAGTGAGACAGAGCCTTGTTGAGTGGTGTCTTTGTGTAGACAAGAAGTGGGTAGCTTCTAGTGGAAGAGCAGAGAGCTTGGCCTTAAACAGGGACCTGAAGAGTTTGCCCATAGGAACAGGCAGAAAGGTGGGGTATGTGAGTACTGTGAGTAGATGTGGTGATGAAGCCTGTAGAATTTCTCTTCTGATTGCTGCCGTTTTCTCAAGAGAAATAAGAAACATAGCCATCAACTAAGTGTGAGAATGAATAAGGGAAAGAAGTCAGAGGGTTGAGAAAGGAGAAAAAGGTATTAAATGGTTGTCTAGGAATATGGAAAGGTGAATGGAATAGCAAAATGCAGTAGGACTGCCAGGCAGCATTTGGGGCCTCATTTGGATTAGTGATCAAACATTTTAAATGAATCTATTCACTATGTTGTATTTTTCTCCAGTTGTGTTCAACTCTTTGGGTACAGGCCTGAAGTAGGTAGAGAGTTGGATTCCATAAGGATTAGCCTTTGTCATCTGAGCAAGATGAAGGGACAACAGAGAACTGAAAGTGGGCCCAAGGAAGTAATTGATTAACCATGAAACTAAACAAAGTGAGTAAGGTAAAGGAATGAGGCTATGAAAATGGTATGGAGAGTAAGAGGGTGGTAGAACCAATGAAGTTTAGGTCCTACTGCAGTGGAGCAATTTTCAGAGTCAAGGCACTAGAGAGAAACAGTTGGAAAGATAGGAAATGGAGGTCAAAAAGATAAAATAGAAGGTTAAAGTAGATGGTTAATTGTGGAAGGGATGTGGCTATTGTTAAGGACTAGGTCTAAAGTGTGGCCACAGGAAAGAGATGCTGAAGTAGGGTGGAGAACAAGATCATTGGAGGGAAGGAGGTCAAGAAGCCAAGACCTCTCGGAGGGTCATCTACTTGAATACTGGAATCACTAAGAATTAGGTCAGGAGTAATAATGAAGACAATGATTATAATTAGGCCTGGAGATAAAGTCTTTAAGAAATGACAGCGGCAGTGACCATGGGTCTTTAGAAGTCTGCAACAAGTAGAAGAATGTGAGGTACAGTCTAAGGGCACAAAATTTCAAGCTGAGGGTGGTGGGATAATGATCTTTTATCTACCCGAGTCAAGGAAATGATAATTGTCTTCTTAACACGCACTCTCTGATAGAGTTTGGATGTTTGTCCCCTCCAAATCTTATGTAGAAATGTGATCCCCAACCTTGGAGGTAGGGCCTCTTGGGAGGTGTTTGCGACATGGGAATGGATCACTCATGACTAGTTTGGTGCCCTCCCTACAATAATGAGTTCACATGAGAGCTGGTTGTTTAAAAGCACTGTTTAAAAGTGCCTGGCATCTCTCTTGCTCTCTCTCTCACCATGTAACATCCCTGCTCTCCCTTTGCCTTCTGCCATGAGTGGAAGCAGCCTGAGGCCCTCACCAGATGCAGATGCCAGTGCTATGCTTCTTGTACAGTCTGCAAAACCACAAGCCAAACAAACCTCTTTTCTTTATTATAAATTACTATCTCAGGTATTCCTTTATAGCAACACAAAACAGACTAACATGCTCTCCTCAGCTCTGTCTCTGGGAGCTTTCTTCATTAAGTAGGTAGATGCAGGAAGTGCCTTGTATATTATAAGACAATAACCTTTGTTTTTCAGGAAGTTTATACTTTTTGCCCTAATTTTGTAGTTCATCTATTTTTCATTGTATACCAGGGTGGCAAACACTCTTCTGAATGTTGGTGAAGGTTGACCCAATGCTCATTCCTCCCTTTTGCCTAGTCACTTTCTGGATAGTGGTAGCTTTTGGGCATCACTGTGTCCACTGAAATACGTTTAGAAGCAATCTGAATGGTGTTTCTGAAGAATTTTTTCCTTTCCTGAGAAAGGACAGACTCAGTAGTCATTTTCCTTCTGCCATTTGCCTTTCCTACTTATTTTCCATTCTGCAAAAGAAGGCATCTTTTCTTTCAATGATTGCTGCCTCAAGGTGCAGCAATCATCTTGTAACTATGAGGTGACAGATATGAAGCACCAAGTATGAATACATATTAAGGGTGGCAGACCAGAAGGATGGGAAGAGTCTGGGTCACTCATTGTTGAGCCGCTGCCCCAGCCCTCGACTACTACCTCTGGATCCTCTCATGTGAGGAAAATAAATCACTCTTTCTCAAAGCCAGCACATTAGTTTGGCTCTCTGTTGTTTGTTACTCGTTGCTTCCGTAACTCACAGAGCTACTTTCTTGTGAAGAGAGAAATACTAGTTGGGTTTAAGAAGGAATTTCACAGACTTATTTGTGAGTAACTTTGGTAACCTGTTTAATACATCTGTCAATCAAAACTGTTTGCCTGAATCTACCTCTTCTTCAAATGACTGCCTTATTCTCCTTCCTCATTTCACTGTCAGATTTATTTTTTAAAAGAATTATATTGAGTTACAATTGATATACAAAGAACAGCATATTTAATGTCGATAATTTGATGAACTTGAACATACGTAAACACTCATGAAACCATCGTGGTGGTCAAGGTAATAGACATATCCAGCACCTCCAAAAAGTTCCTTTGTGTTTGTGTTTTTGTTTGTTTGTTTGTTTTGTGGTAAGAACACTTAACTTGAGATCTACCATCTTAACAGATTCTGAAGTGGACAGTACAGTATTGATAACTGTAGGCACTATCTTGTACCGCAGATCTCCAGAATTTATTCACCTAGTATAAATGAAAATTTGTACCCATGGAACAACAATTTCCTCTATCCTGCAGTCCCTGGCAGCCACTAATGTATTCTCTACTTCTATGAATTTAACCATGATAGATACCTCATATAAGGTGAATCATGCAGTATTTGTCATTCTGTAACTAGCTTCTTTCACTTAGCATAATGTCCTCTAGGTTTGTCCATTTTGTTGTAAATGGCAGCATTTTCTTCTTTTGAAAGGCTGAGTAATATGTATGAATGTACCACATTTTCCTTTTTTAATTTTTATTTTAGATTGAGGGGGTACATGTAGGTGTGTTACATGAATATATTGCATAATGCTGGGGTTTGAGCTTCTGTTGAACCCGTCACTCAAATAGTGAACATGGTACCCAATAGGTAATTTTTCAAACCTTATCCCCACTCCTTTCCTCCCCTCTTTTGGAGTACACAGTGTCTATTGTTTCTGTCTTTAAGTCCATGTGAACCCATTGTTTAACTCTTACTTACAAATGAGAACATGCGGCATTTGATTTTGTTTCTGTGTTAATTCGCTTAGGGTGATGGCTTCCAGCTTTATCCATGTTGTTGCAAAGGATATGATTTCATTCTTTTTATGACTGTGTAGTATTCCATGGTGTATTTGTACCCCATTTTCTTTATCTTATCCACTATTGATGGGCACATAAGTTAATTCCATGTCTTTGCTATTGTGAATAGTGCTGTGATGGACATACGGTGCATGTGTCTTTCTGGTAGAATGGTTTCTTTTCCTTTGGGTAGATACTCAGTAATGGGATTGCTGAGTTGAATGGTAGTTTTATTTTTAGTTCTTTGAGAAACCTCCAAACTGCTTTTCCACAGGGGCTGAACTAATTTATATTCCCACCAATATTGTGTAAGTGGTCCCCTTTCTCCACATTCTCACCAACATCTATTATTTTTTCTTTTTAATAATAATAATAGTCATTCTGACTGGTGTGTGAGATAGTATCTCATTGTGGTTTTAATTTGCATTTCTCTGATGATTAATGATGTTGAGGATTTTTTCATATGTTTGTTGGCCACTTGTTTGTCTTCCTTTGAGAAGTATGTGTTCATGTTCTTTGCCCATTTTTAATACTTTTTTTCTTGTTGATTTAAGTTGTGTATAGATTCTGGATATTGGTTCTTTGTCAGATGCATAGTGTGCAAATATTTTCTCCCATTCTGTAGGTTGTCTGTTTACTCTGTTGACTGTTTCTTTAGCTGTACAGAAGCTTTTTAGTTTGATTAAGTCTACTTTGTCAATCTTTGTTTTTGTTGCATTTGCCTTTGAGGACTTGGTCATAAATTCTTTGCCTAGGCTAATGTCCAGAATAATTTTTCCTAGGTTTTCTTCTCAATTTTTTTTTTTTTAGTTTGAGATCTCACATCTAAGTCTTTAATCGATCTCGACTTAATTTTTGTATATGGTAAGAGGTAGGCGTGCAATTTCATTCTTCTGCATATGGTTGGCCGGTTTTCCCAGCATCATTTATAAAATAGGATGTCCTTTCCCCAATGTTTATTTTTGCCAACTTTAGTCAGTGATCACTTGGTTGTAGGTGTGTGACTTTATTTCTGGGTTTTCTATCCTGTTCCCTTAGTTTATTTGTCTATTTTATTTGTCTAGTTTTGTACCAGTAGCACACTGGGTTATTGTAACCTTACAGTATAGTCTGAAGTAGGGTAATGTGATACCTCCAGTGTTTTCTTTTTGCTTAGAATTGCTTTGGCTTTTTGGGTTCATTTTTGGTTCCATGTGAATTTTAGAATTTTTTTTTCTAGTTCTGTAAAAAATGACATTGATTATTTGATAGGAATTGCTTTGAATCTGTATATTGCTTTGAGTGGTACAGACATTTTAATGATAGTGATTCTTCCCACCCATGAGCATGGGGTGTTTTTCCATTTGTTTGTGTCATCAATGGTTTATTTCATTAATGTCTTGTAGTTCTCCTTATAGAGATTTTATATCTCCTTGGTTAGATATATTTCTAGATATGTGTGTGCGTGTGTGTGTGTCTATTGTAATGTTATTGTGGTTTTGATTTGATTCTCAGCTTGAATGTTTTTGGTGTATAGAAATGCTATTGATTTTGTATGTTGATTCTGTATCCTGAAACTTTACTAAAGTCTATTACAAGGTTTAGGAGTCTTTTGGGGGACTCTTTAGGGTTTTCTGGGTATAGAATCATATTGTCAGTGAACAGAGATAATTTGACTTTCTATTTTTTTTATTTGGATGCCCTTTGTTTCTTTCTCTTGTTTGATTGTTCTGGCTAGGACTTCCAGTACTATGTTGAATAGGAGTTGTGAGAGTGGACATCCTTGTCTTGCTTCAGTTCTTAGGGGAAATGCTTCCAACTTTTGCCCATCCAGTATGATGTTGGCCGTGGGCTTGTCATAGATGACTCATTATTTTGAGGTATGTTCCTTCGCTGCCTGGTTTGTTGAGGGATTTTTTTTCACGAAGGGATGTTGGATATTATCGAATGCTTTTTCTGTGTCTATTGAGATATTCATATGGTTTTATTTTTAATTCTGATTATATGTATATATTACATTTTCTTAATCCATTCATCTGTTGATGGACATTTGGGTTGTTGTTTCTTGACTATTGTGAATAATGCTGCCATGAATGTGAGAGTGAAGATCTCTCTTTGAGGACTTGATTTCAATTTCTTTTTTATATATACCAGAAGTGGGACTGCTGGATCATATGGTAGTTCTATTTTTAATTTTTTGAGGAACAGCTGTATTGTTTTCCACAATTGCTGAGCCATTTTACATACACTGTTTTCCATAGCTGCTGGGCCATTTTATATTTTACATTGGACAAAACAGTGTACAAGGGTTCCCTTTTCTCTACATCCTTGCTAATACTTGTTACTTTTTTATTACAGCCATTCTAACAAGGGTGAGGCAATATCTCATTGTAGTTTTGATTTACATTTCCCTGATAATTAATAATGTTGAGCATCTTTTAATATATATGTTAATCATTTGCATGTCTTTGAAGAAATGTCTATACAAGTCCTTTGCCCATTTTAAAATTGGGTTATATGTTTTTTTGCTATAGAGTTGTAGGTGTTCCTTATATATTTTGGAAATTAACCCCTTATTAGATATATGGGTTACAAATATTTTTCCCCATTCCATAGTTGCCTTTACATTCTGATGACTTTCATTTGCTATACAAAAAATTTTTAGTTTGCTGTATTCCCACTTGTCTATATTTGCTTTTATTGCCAGGTTTCTTATAGGAGTAGCCCATGCATGCTTTCTTTACTCCTTCCCCTTGCATTCATGTATTAGGCCAGCAGGGTTAATATCTTAGATGACTTCCATGGAAACCATGGTGACTAAGATTCTGATGACCATGCTGCATCTTTTGGGTGCCCATCCCTCTTGAAACTTTTGTAGGGATAGCTCAATTGGCCATTTGCTTCTCCTCTTCCTCTATGGGCTTCTGTGATATTGCTTTTTCATAGTTCTCCCTGTGAATTACTTTCTTGATCCTTTTCAGTACTTCCTGTTGTCCTGTCAATACTCATTGTTTCTGCTCCAGTGTGCTTTCCTCAGTCCTCTGCCCTTGCCCTTCTCTTCTTATCTTCTTTTCTTTCATGCTGTAGGTTTTTCCTCAGTGATTTCTTTCATTACTAGGTCTTTGTCTGGTTCCAATAATTCAGTGATTTATCCATTTATAATTTTAGTCCAGACCTCTCACTTGAGCTTTAGGTTTTTATTTCTAACTGCTTCTGGAACACGTTCATTCAAATATTACTTTACCAAAATGGAATTCAATCATCTTTTCCAAAAACCTTACTCATTCTTTCTTATTTGTTTTCTTCTATCACTATCATTCATCCAAGTGCTCAAGTGAAGAACTGGAGTGCAACTTCAACTCTGCTTTCTCTTTCTCTCATTTTCTACACCCAGTTGTGAACGGCCCTATTAATTGTGCCTTGGAAATATTTCTCAAACATCTTCTCTTCTCCATCCTCATCACCTCTGCCTTTAAGACCTTTCTTACCTGCCTATTCTCCCTTGACTCACTTCCACTGGGGACAGGTTTTCTCTTGAGATTTTCATTTTTGTGGAGAGCTAGCTTCAACTTTCATGAGATACTGGTCCTGTTTCTAAATTGATCATCTACTAAGATAAAAGGCCTGTGATCAGTAACAGTATAGAGTAGCCACAGATCCTTGTTAGTTGAGGCCCTTTCTAGCTTTGAACCATCCAGTTTTTATCAAGCGCTCAGCCCAGAGAAACAATATGAAGGGAGGATGGTTTTAAGGGCCCATCCAGATCAAATGTAACCCTGTACCGAATCAGATCTGCAAAACTAGCCGAAGGAAGTTTTTGAGGGTGTTATTCATGACTTTCCAGAGCCTTTCTTTCACTCAGGAGAAGTTCCTGTTTTGGGTTAATACCGAGAAGAGTGAGTTATACTTCTCTTGGGCAATCATTAACCAATATGTAGAACATTTATTTTTAACTCTTCATTTGTGCCCCATCTCGAATGGAGCCATTTGATCGTTGTTTTTCATTCTTCTTTGGTTTCACACTTATTTTATACCACTTAGTATTTTACACATTCTTAGATGCTGAAGAATTTCCTCTGAAACAAGATGGAAAACAAGGCAACAAACAAACAAACATATAAATATAAATAATTCAGGTTCTTATTACCTCTTTCTCTGGCTATTGTAATACTGGCCTTCCCTTCCCACCTCGTATCTCTCCTTCTATATATCTTTCACATACTAATTTTATACCACTTAATATTTTACACATTCTTAGATGCTGAAGAATTTCCTCTGAAACAAGATGGAAAACAAGGCAACAAACAAACAAACATATAAATATAAATAACTCAGGTTCTTATTACCTCTTTCTCTGGCTATTGTAATACTGGCCTTCCCTTCCCACCTCATATCTCTCCTTCTATATATCTTTCACATACTAATCATGTCATCCTCCTGCTTAAAAGCAATTAGTAGTCCCATACTTGCTCTTTTGCAGAGCACATAAGGCCCTTCACAGTCTTAGAACGGTCTTTTCTTAATCTCAGAAGCCCCCTATTTCTTATTTCAGCCATGCTAAGTCACTCATTGCTCCTCTTAGAAGTGTTATGTGTTCACATACTTCTAAACTTCATACTGGAAACTGTAGACATAGTGGTTTGTGAACATACACTGTGCTGCCACTTCTCATGAACTCCTATTCATCCTTTAAGACCCTTATCAAATGTCACCTTCTCTGGAGTGCCTTTCCTGGTTCCTTATAAAAACTCTTTTGTTTTACTATAAGTGATCTGTTAGTACTTTCTAGATTCTTTTGCTAATAGTAATTATCACACTGCATTTTACTGTTGTTCATTTGTATGTTTCTTAATCATTTTTTTTCACTTATATACTTCGGTCTTGGCATGGCATAAGCATTTAATAGAAGTTTGTTTTGACTGTGCAAATTAACATTACAGTGTTTTTTGGTGGACATCTATAGCTGACGTTTCACTGCATGTGATACCATGGCCACATGACTTTTGGATTTGTGGGTTTTGCTTAGTTACAACAGTAAGTCACTTTAAAAAATGTTTTGTTTCCAATAATAGATTTATTGAGTCATAATAGTCATCTCTAGGTCAAAACAACTAGAAGATAGAGTGTACTGTTGGCTCATAGTATCTTTTGGGGTCCCACTAGTCTGTCTTAAAAGATCATTCAGCCCTTCTGTAACAGAATCTCATTGACTAGGAGATTAATGAGAAATTAGCCATGACTAGGCTGCTGAATTAAAATTGGAAGCAAGTACTAGTACTAGAGATGCTGGGTTTATGGTAGATGAAAGCATGACCATTCATTATGAACTGAGGGGTTTTAGAAACACAGATTTGGTGCATTTCATTAACTAGTCTCCAGACAGATATCTTAGCACTTTTTTGCCAACAATTTACTAGTCATTTTATATGTCTATATCTTACTCTCTCAACTAGCTCAAAAGCAATCTGAGATGAGGAATTATGCATTATCTAATGTAGGCCACAAGCTGAGCATCCTGATGGCAAAATATTACCTGGCATGGCCCTTTTGAACATGTACAAGATGTGGAGGGATACTCCCTGCATCGTGGGAACACAGGCTGTAGTTTAAGCTGCTATGAAAGTGGAACACTCCTCTTCTTCCTCCTACAGTAGGGCTCAGTGAGTTTTGTTTTGTTTTCTCTATATTTGGCTCTGTGGGAAATCATCTGACCTTGGGTCTTGGGTAGGGACTAATGGGCACATGAGATCTTGAGAGTTCTGGTTCAGAATCTGATGGAAAAAAATCAACCAAGTGATAGACTTTAGTTAATGCAGGACGAACCGGCTGCTCTGAAAATATACCCAAAACACTCACAGAGAGGATATTCCTGACCCTGGTCCAAAGGAATTTACATGCAAAACAGCCTCCCAGAGACAAAACCCAGGAACCGTTAAAAATAAATTTTATCTTAGGAGTTAGTATACACTTTTAAGGAGAAGAGCTGACCTGTGAGGATGAGCTTTTAGGAGAACTTGTCCTGGAAGACTTTCACTACCATGTTGCTCTGGCATTGCAATGCACATCAGAGATTAAGTATATTCCTGTATCTATGACACCAGGAGAGATGAAAGCAAAACATACAAATACATAAAATTCATCTGCTGGTGCAGCAAGAAAACATAGATCAATCAAGACAAGAGTTGACTCCTTTGTGCTTTAAAAAGCAAACGAATAAACTTTAATGTTACTATACCAGTTTGGATCTCAAAAGGATCAAATGGTATTTGGATAGTTCTACATGAAAAGACAAATATTTAACAAATATATTTTCTTCACTAGTATTAGGCTGCAGGCATTCATGGGAGCTAGGCTACTTATAGTCTCTGCTTTGTATACGTATATATATATAAATATATATTTAGCATCAGTGGAGTAGGGGGTGGGCAGGGTGAAAATAGTCTTACACTAATTTTAGAGAATTTGCATAGCATTCTCGGAACATGTCTCTCTATGACCTTAATGAAATGAACAACTGGGCTAAGGAGAACAGGGCACAAATGAGGCTTTCTTGTGGGGACCTTTCAGTCTTTGCCAACAAAATACATCTATCAATAAGGCATACTTGAAGAAAGCACTTGGAGGGTCCTTATTGCATATGCCAACTGGTTGTTTCTCTATGCAATAACCTTTTCGATAACCTTTTCGATAAGGCTAAGTTGTTAGAGAAGCTTTCAATTATTCTCTGTAAGGTGATGGGACATGTCCATAGTTAGGACAAATGGATAGAGCGATTCCATCACCGTGAGTAGCCATAGTTCCTAACGAATCGTAAGTGGCAGGATTGCCACTTGCGGATCACCTGTGTGGTGTAGGCGTGTAGAAGGAGAGTGGCAAAAGGTATTCAATGGATTGATTATTTTGAGGCACTCTGATGTTTTTTCTGTGTTTTTGAATGAAGTACAACCACAACCACATCTCTTACAATAGGCATAGAGTTACGCATGCCAACCATATTCAGAATAAGCCAACCTTCTGTAACTAAGAATCTTCTAGAGCAGATACATATAACAAAGTTAAGTTTTTAAAAGAAAGTATTTTTGTGTTTCCAAACAATGCAATTATTCTATTAATTTAAAACCAAACTCAACCAAATGCCTCACTTTAAATAAACTCTTTGAAATACCTTTTGCCCCTCCCCCCCCACTTTTTTAAAGCTTTTAAACCTGTTTAGCTAGCTGGTACAGAACAATACTGAAGTTTGCAAAATTCACTCAAACCTAGGACATTGTAAATGCCTTAACGATGCCTAAGAAAACTCCCAATTCCCCATGTGAGTCTTGGATCAAAGACACCAGCAGTTGTGAACAATATGCCAATAGGCCAGAGTTACTGCTATGTAGCTTTCCACAGTAAAATTGTGGCCATCCCACATGTCTATCTAAACACATAGGTACACTTTTCCCTAACTCAAATCCATATTGCCATTCAGAACTAGGTTTTATTAAATTTTATTAAAATTTGTCAAAGCTGTTCTCTGACTGGAAACTTGCCTGCTGAGTTTTAGCCCACGGCAGATTTTAATGGCCAAGTTCTACAGGCATCAAAGGGAGGAGGAGTTAGCAAGAGGATGCCTTCTCTTCCCAAATGGTGACAGCCTGCTCTCGTGTAAAAACTCTATAGAATCATCACAAGTGAGGAGAGACTGGAACATCTCTGACAGGCAGCCTGGAGTTGAATCACTCTCTCCCTTCCAGGACGCCACTCTGGCACAGGTATTTCATGCCCTTAGAAGTTTTCCAATCCTCAAATTGATCAAAGCACTTGGAAGTCAGGGCTAATTTCACCTACACACATTCCTTCATCACAATTTGTGCCTTTCATGTTTAAATATCTTTCTTCTTAACTTGGATTTAGCATTGTTTATTCACTCATCATTCATTTTTCTCATTTTTCTTCTCCCTGCATGATACCTGTGAAGACAAAGGAGATTGAGATGTCCAAATTGCCTCAATTAATTCTGAATTGTGAAGACATTTGAGCTTTTCCCTAAAAGTTTTTAATGAGAAAATGATGCACAGATGGGCCACTGCCCAAATCTCACCTCTCCATTGTTCTTGTCTTGCAATAGGCATAATTTCAATTAAGAGAAGTTCCAAAGAGAGAGGAAGAGGACATGACTGACTTTAACAAATTTTCTGGGTGATGAATGCTGCTCAGAGATGCAGCTGGACCAATTATGCTAAAGTGCATTTCCTTATGGTGGGGTGGCCCAGGAATAGGTAATCCCCAACCAGAAAGGGGCTGATGAAAATCCACACATCTGCAGTATTCAAGGACAGCCACCAAAGGCACGGCTTCAAGGTTGGTTGACAGGTTTGCTGCTTACTCTCTCTGAGCTCAGGAAGCCAAGGAAAAGAGGCACACTAGAAGGTGAGTTACCTAGGCTTGCTATGGTAATTTTGCACCTCTCTCTATGTGTGTGTTGTGGGAGGGGTTTAGGAAGGAAGAATGGGCCTGTACAGTAGAAACATGACTCAGGCAATGGGTTAATCTATTTGAAGAAAGGTCAAACAATTTAACACCCATCACAGAAACACCAGCCTCCTACCCCTCCAACCACCCACACTAAGAACTATGGTTCATATATTCTGGAGCACTGGCAGGAAAAAAAGGCAACACAAACTGGGGCTAAATATTTATTTCCTATATGCTATTAACTCCTGAAATATTCACTGGCTGTGTCTTCAGTGAGGGTAGACTCAATGGCACATCTCTGGATCTTCACTGGCAGCCCTCTTACTTGGTACAGAGTGTCGTGCAAAAATGAAATCAGCTGCCACCACTTTAGACTAGAGCCCACCCCAGACCAATTGAATCAGAAACTCTGGAGATGGGAATGGCTCAGCTGGTGTTAATAGCACCCCGGGTGATTCTAATTTACAGCTGAGGGCGAACCAAAGAACCACAGCCTTAGACAATTCCACACACCCTGTGGATGCAGAATGAACGTAGGATGGCTGAATGAAAGCAAAGTTTGCACTGCTTTTATCCATTCGTTCAGAAACCTATCTAGACATTTACTAAGAGCCAGACATTCTAGGTCCTGGGTTAGATGGTAGATCTCACACTTCAGTGTGCATGAGAGTCACCTGGGCACCTGGTTAAACTACAGAGTCTGACTCAGGAGGTCTGGGGTGGAGCAAAGTGTCTCTGTTTTTAACAAGCTCCCAGGTGATACTGGTGCTGCTGATCCTGAACTACGTGAGTAGCACACAAGCGTAAGAAGGCACTTTTCCTCTTTCCTGCAGTCTTGTGCTCCCCTCAGGGCTGACACAAAGCCCATTTGGATAGAGAAGTTTACTGCCCCATCCTGGGTCACTCCCTTCCCTTCCTGCAGCCCCATCTCCTTTTTGTCCACTCAAGTTATGTCTCCTTTCTTCCCACCCAAATCTAGTCTCTGAAGAGAATCAACGTCCTAAGTATGTTATGTAAGGCCAACTGATAGCAACTTCACTTCAATGGTTTAGCTCTTCTCCCTCCCATTCCCCTTCCCTGCTTCCGTTTTGGCTAGGTTATAAAAACTTAAGCTAATGTTTTCATGAAAATATTGGACACATCCATGAGGATCCCTGAGACAAATGTTTAGGTGGTGGGAGAGGAACAGGAGGGGCTAACACCTTGACAAAGATCACACAATTTGGCAAAAAGAGATAACATTTGTATCATTGTCTAACAGCTACTTTGTGTACCAACACCTTATCTTTCTTTCTTTCTTTTTTTTTTTTTAAACTTTAAGTTCTAGGGTACATGTGCACAACTTGCAGGTTTGATACATAGGTATACATGTGCCATGGTGGTTTGCTGCACCCATCAACTCATCATTTACATTACGTATTTCTCCTAACGTTATCCCTCCTCCAGCTCCCCACCCCCCAACAGGCCCCGGTGTGTGATGTTCCCTGTCCTGTGTCCCAGTGATCTCATTGTTCAATTCCCACCTATGAGTGAGAACATGCAGTGTTTGGTTTTCTGTCCTTGTGATGGTTTGCTGAGAATGATGGTTTCCAACTTCATCTATGTCCCTGCAAAGGACACGAACTCATCCTTTTTTATGACCACATAGTATTCCATGGTGTATATGTGCCACATTTTCTTAATCCAGTCTATTGTTGATGGACATTTGGGTTGGTTCCAAGTCTTTGCTATGGTAAATAGTGCTGCAATAAACATATGTGTGCATGTGTCTTTATAGCAGAATGATTTGTGATCCTTTGGGTATATAACCAGTAATGGGATTGCTGGGTCAAATGGTATTTCTAGTTCTAGATCCTTGAGGAATCGCCACACTGTCTTCCACAATGGTTGAACTAATTTACAGTCCCACCAACAGTGTAAAAGTGTTCCTATTTCTCCACATCCTCTCCAGCATCTGTTGTTTCCTGACTTTTTAATGATTGCCATTCTAACTGGCATGAGATGGTATCTCATTGTGGTTTTGATTTGCATTTCTCTAATGACCAGTGATGATGAGCATTTTTTCATGTGTCTGTTGGTTGCATAAATGTCTTCTTTTGAGAAGTGTCTGTTCATATCCTTTGCCCACTTTTTGATGGGGTTGTTTGCTTTTTATCTTGTAAATTTGTTTGAGTTCTTTGTAGATTCTGGATATTAGCCCTTTGTCAGATGGGTAGATTGCAAAAATTTTCTCCCATTCTGTAGATTGCCCGTGTACTCTGATGATAGGTTCTTTTGCTATGCAGAAGCTCTTTAGTTTAACTAGATCCCATTTGTCTATTTTGGCTTTTGTTACCATTGCTTTTGGTGTTTTAGTCATGAAGTCCTTGCACGTACCTATGTCCTGAATGGTATTGCCTAAGTTTTCTTCCAGGGTTTTTATGGTTTTAGGTCTAACATTTAAGTCTTTAATCCATCTTGAATTAATTTTTATATAAGGTGTAAGGAAGGGATCCTAGGTCTAACATTTAAGTCTTTAATCCATCTTGAATTAATTTTTATATAAGGTATAAGGAAGGGATCCAGTTTCAACTTTCTACATATGGCTAGCCAGTTTTCCCAGCACCATTTATTAAATAGGGAAACCTTTTCCCATTTCTTGTTTTTGTCAGGTTTGTCAAAGATCAGATGGTCATAGATGTGTGGTGTTATTTCTGAGGCCTCTGTTATGTTCCATTGGTCTATGTATCTGTTTTTGTATCAGTACCATGCTGTTTTGGTTACTATAGCCTTGTAGTATAATTTGAAGTCAGGTAGCGTGATGCTTCCAGCTTTGTTATTTTTACTGAAGATTGTTTTGGCAATGCAGGCTCTTTTTTGGTTCCATATGAACTTTAAAGTAGTTTTTTCCAATTCTGTGAAGGAAGTTATTGGTAGCTTGATGGGGATGGCATTGAATTTATAAATTGCTTTGGGCAGTATGGCCATTTTCATGATACTGATTTTTCCTATCCATGAGCTTGGAATATTCTTCCATTTGTTTGTGTCCTCTTTTATTTTGTTGAGCAGCGGTTAGTAGTTCTCCTTGAAGAGATCGTTCACATCCCTTGTAAATTGGATTCCTAGGTATTTTATTCTCTTTGTAGTAATTGTGAATGGGAGTTCACTCATGATTTGGCTCTCTGTTTGTCTGTTATTGGTGTATAGGAATGCTTGTGATTTTTGCACATTGATTTTGTATCCTGAGACTTTGCTGAAGTTG
>NW_012107519.1:1350864-1386075 GCF_000951045.1 Mandrillus leucophaeus
GAATGCTTGTGATTTTTGCACATTGATTTTGTATCCTGAGACTTTGCTGAAGTTGCTTATCAGCTTAAGGAGATTTTGGGCTGAGACGATGGGGTATTCTAAATATACACTCATGTCATCTGCAAACAGGGACGATTTGACTTCCTCATTTCCTAATTGAATACCCGTTATTTCTTTCTCTTGCTTGGTTGTTCTTGCCAGAACTTCCAACACTACGTTGAATAGGAGTGGTAAGAGAGGGCATCCCTGTCTTGTGCTGGTTTTCAAAGGGAATGCTTCCAGTTTTTGCCCATTCAGTATGATATTGACTGTGGGTGTGTCATAAATAACTCTTATTATTTTGAGATACGTTCCATACATACCTAGTTTATTGAGAGTTTTTAACATGAAGGGCTGTTGAATTTAGTCGAAGGCCTTTTCTGCATCTATTGAGATAATAATGTGGTTTTTGTCATTGGTTCTGTTTATGTGATGGATTACATTTATTGATTTGTGTAGGTTGAACCAGCCTTGCATCCCAGAGATGAAGCCGACTTGATTGTGGTGGGTAAGCTTTTTGATATGCTACTGGATTCAGTTTGCCAGTATTTTATTGAGGATTTTTGCATCGATGTTAATCAGGGTTATTGGTCTAAAATTCTCTTTTTTTGTTGTTGTGTCTCTGCTAGGCTTTGGTATCAGGATGATGTTGGCCTCATAAAATGAGTTAAGGAGGATTCCCTCTTTTTCTCCTGATTGGAATAGTTTCAGAAGGAATGGTACCAGCTCCTCTTTGTACCTCTGGTAGAATTTGACTGTGAATTCATCTGGTCCTGGACTTTTTTTGGTTGGTAGGATATTAATTATTACCTCAATTTCAGAGCCTGTTATTGGTCTATTCAGAGATTCAGCTTCTTCCTGGTTTAGTCTTGGGAGCATGTATGTGTCCAAGAATTTATCCATTTCTTCAAGATTTTCTAGGTTATTTGCGTAGAGTTGCTTATAGTATTCTCTGATGGTAGTTTGTCTTTCTGTGGGATCGTTGGTGATATTCCCTTTATCTTTTTTTTATTGCATCTATTTGATTCTTCTCTTTTTTCTTCTTTATTAGTCTTGCTAGCGGTCTATCAATTTTGTTGATCTTTTCAAGAAACACTTTATCTTTCTTATAACAATATTGTGACCACAGTGAAACTGTGCTTCTGCTTTAGTAGCTCCTATCATAACAGTTAATGTTTATAGAGGTTCTTTGAACATGCCTAAAATAGAGCCCCATGTACCCATCATCCAGCCGCAGTGAACATCTACCCATGGCTGGTCTTGCTCTATTCGTACCTCTGTCTACTTCCCCTAAATCCTAGATATCACATCAATTATTTTTTATGTGCCAGGCATTATATGAGTGATTTACATATATTAGCTCATTTAATCCTCAGCACACCCTTATTAGGGGGCTCCATTATTATTCTCGTTTTACAGCTAAGAAAATAGGGGACAAAAATATTAAGCAACATGCCCAAAGCCACACAGCTAGGAAGTGATGGAGTTGGCACTAGAACTCAGGCAGTCTATCTCTGGAGCAATGCTCAGAACAACTTGGCTGTATTGCTCAGTGAGCAAGAATTTAAGAACTAGAGCCTTCTTCTGTGCCTTACACCACAGCCTTTGCTTCCCTTTCCTGGGGAGCAGAGAACTAATAGTATCTGAGCTAGATACTATTAGGCTAGAACTAATAGTATCTGAGCTCTGGGTTAGTGCCCAGTGTTAGAAGCCCACTTACGATGTGTTCCTGGGGGCAAACGAGGCAACTTTTCCATTCCACTATTTTCCCAGGACCATCCATAGTAAGCTGTGGGTCCTAGGAGGATCAAGCTTCCTGACTTCTTGCACCTTGAGGGTGGTTTGACAGATTAGGTTGATAATAGCGTTTATGGCATGATGTGTGAAACAGACAGCTTACTGAAACAGTATGGTCTGATTCTATTTTCATGAAGAAAAATAGTTTATAACAGTGTTTTTACCCAGGCATAAACAACACACACACACAGATACACACACAATGTTTCACACAGACACACACACAGATACACATCAGGCACACATACAGACAAGTGTGGTGTTTTCCTTCTGTGTAATTTTATACGCATTTACAAACATACAAAATTAGTAAGTACTCTTTGTTTCACTTTTCCCTCTATTGGTTTAAAGCTATATACTCTGTTTCTATTCTTCTATTGGTCAAGTTTTTCACCCCACATTTTAATTTTTATAATACATATAGGGACATATATTTTTTATAATAAAGCAAGTGTTAATTAATCTATTCCCCTCTCTAGACCAAGACAAGAACCTTTACTTCTCTTTGCTTGTCCTACACTTTCAATGTTCATATAATCCAGAATGCTACTTCTAAATTACTATGACCTTTTAAATAAATAAATTGCTAGTTCTTTAAAATAAATACTTATTTAAAATTAATTTACTGTATTCTTTATTTATAAGTGTTTCTTATATCCCACTCCTTTCTTTTGTGTTCATTGTCCTTCGGATGAAATATATTTTATAGTATTTCTTTAGAAAATCATCTGTGGGTGCTAAACCTTCTGAGGCTTGAATGTATGAGGATATTTTCATTTATTTTCTTTCTTAAAAAGCCATTTGGTGGGGTAATATAGGCACACTGCTCCATTGTATCTAACATTACTACTGAGAAATCAGATGTTAGTCTGAATTTGTTCTTCTATCAGTAATCTGTCTTTTCATAGGTAACTTTTAGTATTTTCTATGTGTTCTTGAGGTTTTGAAACTTCGCTCTGTCTGTATGTTGAGTTTAAAATAATATGCTTTTGGGTACTTGGACACTTACTGGTTGTGGTGGTGGCACTCGCTCAATCTGAGAGTTCTTGTCTTTCTTTGGTTCTGGAAGGTTCTTGGCAATAATTTCCTCAAATATTGCTTTCCTTTCATTCTCTCTATTATCTTCTTAGAACAGTAAACTACCAATTACCACCCTTTAATTCTATGTGTTCTTGTTACCATTTATTTTACTTTTACTTATGCTAGGTAGAAGTAAAATATGTTGTCATTATTTTTTCCTTTAAATGGTTGAAATATTCTAAAGGAAATTATACATACATGTACACATATAAAAAAAGATTTAAATTGTCTGATTTACTGACATATTTTCCCTCTTTGGAGTTTTTTATTCCTTCCTGCAGAACCAGGCTTTCATCTGATATAATTACTCTTCAGCCTGCAAAACTTCTCTTAGCACTTCATGTAGTGCAGCTCTGCTGGAGAAAAATCTTTCATCTTTTGTCTGTCTAAAAATGTCTTTAATTCACTGTCAGATTGTAGGATATATTCACCAGCTATAAAATTCTGAGTTGATAGGATTTTTCCTTTTAGGACTCAAAGATGTCATACCGTTGTCTTCTGGTCACCACTTCCGATGAAAAGTCGGTTGTCACTCTTATCGTTGTTTCCCTGTATGAAATATGTCCTCCCTCTGGCTCCTCCCAGCCCCTATCTGCTTTCAAGAGTTTCTGTTTTCCTTTTGTTTTATTTATTTGGTTTTAGCAGTTTGACTATCATATGCCTAAGTGTGGATTTCTTTGTCTTTAAATTGTTTGGAGTTTGCTAATCTTGTATCTGTGGGTTGATATCTTTCAATAGTTTTGGAAAAGTTTTAGCCATTCTCTCTCCAAATAGTCCTTCTGCCTCATTCTCTTCTCTAGTTCTGGTGTCTCAGTTTTATATGTGCTGTTTGTTATATGTGTTGTGAATATTTCTCTCCAGATTATATCATTTGTCTTTCAATCATATTTGTGGTATATTTTTCCATTTTGTGCACAAATTTGAATGTTTTATATAGATGCCACTAAATAAGAATATTATCACTCTACAGTGAATTTTTTTTTGTCGTTGTTACAATTTAAGCTTTGTATGTCCAACATGTAAAATCTGGTAGCATACATATGCCATTGTCAATTTAAAAATAGTTTAATATAGTCAGTTGAAATTTAAAATATGAACATATAGCACACCTTATTGTGATGATTTATTCGAAATAGTTTTAGTTTTCAGCGTTTTTTGCGTTGGAGATAACATGATTGAAAACACATATTCATTTATATATTGGAGTTCGGCGTATGCTTTTGTTTGAAAAAAATTCTTTTTCTAAAAATGATGAAAAAAACCTGATCTAGAGAATATCTTAGAGGTTGAGTTTTCACTGGTGGTATGTATATGAAAGTCTGTTTTGATTGTTGTTTAGATTTTTGTTTTGTTTCATTGTAATTAAAGAACCACTCTTCTGCCCCTACCTCTCTATCATAGGAGCCTAGTTTAGTATCCTCAATGGCTCACTACAGACATATCTGCTGTAAATCCTAGGCCATTTCTCTGGCCTATCAAGATGGTGTGAATACCTGTTGAAGGTTTTCTTTGCTGTCCTGGCACAGGGAGAACTCTAGGTATGGTGGAGGGTGCCTGAGATTGACTCTGTTTTAAAATGACAAAACTTTAAAATATCTAATTACTATATAACAGAAGATAGCTGTATCCTTGGATACAGCAGGAAACGTCCCAAATTTTAGTAATTATATTAATGAGTGTTTATGGAAAGCCCTTGCTAAATTGAAATAAAATGGTTCTCTTAGTAGTGTTGGACAGCTACGATACTTTCTGGACTACTTGGTTTGGAATCATAAATTTATCTGTGAAATATCACTTGGCTCTGGGTTGATGTAATTTTTTCTTTCCCCAAAGATCAGAGCCAGATTTACTGTGGCACTAATGAAGCTTAACCTCTAGGGTCATTTCCTTGCATGGGCCCCCAGGATAGCTGAGAGTTGCTGGGAGTTGTAGAGTGTTCTGATTGGGAGGGGAGCCAGGTTACAGTCAGGAAGGACTTTTCTTTAAACATTTCTGGTAACTTACCTAGAGAGAAAGAATTTAATCTCTAAGTCTCCAGGAAGTTTCTGTGATTTTTTTTCACGTTGTAAACTGAAATTTACTTCTATGACTTATTTTATCATTAAAAGCCTCTACTCTTTTCACAAAGAGGGTCCTCTCAGTTGTTTAAGCCTCAAGCCCCATATAAACTCTTACCTACCCCGGATAAGATGGGGTTTTTTAATATCATGGATTTTTAAATTATAAAAATATAACAGGGCTTCAGTATCTCATATGTACAAATTGAAAAAAGCATCCTTTCTGAACAGAAGTAGTAACAGGGTACATGGCTTGGAGTGCCCCATGGGCTTGATGCCCTTCTGCAGTGTACAATATGCACTATTGCATGTGGCAACCTTGGTGTCAACTTAGGGATGCAGAGAGGTTTATCGATAGAAATTCAGAAAGGTTTATAGATAGAAATGAAGATTACTTACAATCTTACTCCAAAATAAACCAGAGTTCACATTTTGATGTAGAATATCTTTATATATACATATATACACACAATTAGTATCATATTGCATATGCAATTTTTATCACCTTTTTTGCATAGTATTATGTATTAAGTATGTTTCCAGGTAGTGAAATACTCTTTGAAACACCATCTATAATTGGCTGCATAATGGTCCATCATAGGGTTATTTCTTAATTTATTTTATCTTCTAATATTGGTCATTAGGTTGGTACCTACTTTTTCTATCATAAATAATATCGCATAGAATATCTAATGCATAAATTTTAGTTTTAGCTTCTGAATAGTTCCTTAGGACAGATTCCTGGAAGAGGAGTTATGGGTCAAACAGTGTGAACTTTAATTTAAAGCACAAAAGTCATGTTCGCAAAGCATTTCCCTGAAATGTGATTCAAACACACGGACTACTAGTACCTCATTATACTCCATGCCTCCATGGTGTGGCTTTAATAAAGGCAATGGGTACTTATTCAGGTTGCCCCTTTTAGTTTCTGATAATCCTCTACAGTGTTGATTTGGCTGTGACCATGTGGCTCTAGACCACAAAAACAACTTACCCGAGACAATTTAATATCTGACCTAAGTTTTGCAAAATGATCTCATTTCTTTACCCTGGAGTGAAGCAGATACTCATGTCTGACAGAGTTATAAGTAACTCAGATCAAAGTATTGATCAGAAGTGGATATGTTGGTTTCTAGTGGGAGGATAAGGTTGGAGAAACCAATCTATTATTGCCTCTATCAGACATCTCACTGAAAAGCAATTGAGTTAATGATACCAACTTATAATTGACGATTTATTTTAGCTAGAAAGTCAACAATAGCTCACTGTATTGTCATGGCATCTGTTAAGAGGATACTGTTAAAGATGGCAGATTCCAAATTTGATGCTCTTCTTTTTTCATGTACTTTCTTCAAAAAAGAGAACTATTTCTTTTACTTAAATGGAAAGCAGAAATGGCTCCTCATCTTCTCTTGCTGACCTCTAAGAACACATATTTTGGCATTTAATTAGAATTCTGTTCTGACTACCTGAACTTTGCTAGTGTCAGAGTTCTATCTTCTCAATTAAACTGTATAGAATTAGTCAGAGTGTAATCAGCGTCCTTGCTTTCATAAAATGGAATCACATAACCTTAGGAAACCTAAACAGACCCTTGAGATCTTGTAGGCCAGAGTTGAAAACCTGTAGCCTCTAGGCTGTGTCTGACCTGGAGTCTGACCTCTAGTCTGATCTATGTTTAGTTTGGTTTACAGTGTTTCTTTATCTTAGGAATAATAATAGATAATATCTATTGAGAGCTTATTATGTGCATTTTCCTAGGTCTTTTACGTGTGCTGTGTCATTTAAACTTGGCAATAATCTTGTGAAGTAAATATTATTATTTTCTTTATTTTATAAGAAAACCAAGGCATAGAGATTCTAAAGAATGTGTCTGATATTGAAGTTAGTGAGAGGTAGACCTGGGATTTGAACATAGACATTCTAGCTTCAAAACCCACCTTCCTAACTGCTACAAGGAATGATTTGCCAATATTAAAGAAAAAAAAAGCCAAGAGATTTCACATAATTGTGGGATTCATACCTTCTGTTGAACAATAGTGAGACATAATAAGAACTCACTGGAGATGGGGAGTGTCTTCCCCTTTTGATAGGATACTTGCTCTTGAATTGGTCTTTATTTACCTGATCCTCTTCTTTCATTTGTAAAACAGCTTTACCTTTGTTGGCATTTATGACTCCTGATCTAATTCATTGTTTCTCAGCTAGGGTGATTTGCCCCCCAGGGACATTTAGCAATGTTTAGAGACATATTTGATGGTCACAACTGGTGTGTATGTGTGGTGGGGTAGGGGTGCTACTAGTATCTAGTGGATAGAGGCTGAGGATGCTGCTAGACATCTAAAGAACTGTTTTCTCCAAACTATGAGTCTAAGGCTGAGAAACTCTGATCTAATTAATCTTCTCCATTTCCTAGATGAGAAAGCTGAGACCAGAAAGAACATGTCCCAAGAAGGCAGTGTCAAGGGTGGGATGAGAGTTCACATTTCTCGATTCTTTTGGCTATCTCCTGGCTATGATCTTCATAAAGCTTGAACAGAGATGTTTTTTATACATGATAGATATCTAGTCTGTTTTGTTAAGATGAGAAAAAGAGAACTAAATATTACAGTAGTTTTGAAAAATCTTTATTGTCTAATCTAATGGATGAAAGATTTGCTAATTAAGAATCCTCTAATTAGCCTTAAGTGAAAAATTGTACGGCTTCAAAGCAGCTGCCAGAATCCAACTATAAATCACACCCCATTCAAAGAGTCTATAATGCTGTATTTATGATATAACATGCACATCTTGGCTGGGAATATTATTGATTTTTCTTCCTAAAGTGTATGGTTTACAAGGAAGAGGAGAGACACTACTTTTAGTTTTGATTCAATGAATAAACAAAACCAGGAAATTCGTAGCAGATCTCTACATCATGTCCTTTATTGTGGGTTACTATGACTTTGTAGTCTGGCGAGATAAGGTGGTAGTTTTACCTCAAATCTCTGAACTTTACTTTGTGTAGATTCCACCTGGACTGTTGCCATGGTTCAACTAACATGTTTTGAGGTTGAACATTTCCGAGATTTCTTGCAGACTGAAATGGGTTACACAGGCCTGTTGCCTTCATTATTGTCTCAACACTAATCTAGGGGTAGGGGGAAGACACAGAGCTGGGAGCTTTACACATGTATGATGAATGGCATAATAACTAAAATTTCCTCTGAAATTTTAGATAATTCACACAAATTCTGTGTTGTAGGATTACTTAGTCAAATTTCTAGGGGCTCAGGACAATGCTAGTGCCTCCTTCTAGCTAAGAAAGGGCAGAAATAATAGATTACCCCGCTGGCATGCTAAGAGCTGTGGCTCCTCATGCCCGATTGTTCACAGGTCATCCCCAGTGGCAGTGACCACTAGAGAGCAAGCAGTGGCTCCGCAAGCTGATTCTAAGAAAGGACTGAACTCATACCTACCATAAGCTATTTGGCTTCCCCTCTCGAACCCAAGGGAAGACCTGGATCTTCCTCATCCTGGTTTGGTGACAAGTTTGCTCCTTTGGGAAGTCCCATGAGTTCATTTTCAGCTGATTTCATCCAAATTAACATCAGTGAGGAACCCAATGATGAAAACTGCATTCCTTTACTACATGATGGGCCCTTTCTCCTGGGACTACTCTAGACTTTCTCAAGCAATTCAGTGATTATATTGGCTATTTGTGATCAGTGGAGTTCCTGAGTCTGAATCCTAACTCTACCAACTGCTAGTGAGGACCTGGTGAGTTACTTAATTTCTTGAAATCTCAGTACCCCCCGCTGTAAAATGTAGATAATGATCACAATAACCCCTATCTCTCAGCATGCTATTCCCTGTGCAGATTAAAAGACAATATTCAAGCAAAGTGTTTAGAACAGGGTCCGACATATAGAAGGTCTTTATGAGTAGTAACTATTAACATGATCATTTAGGACACATGCAAAAGTTCCAGGGTATTCTATATCTGACCAACTAACACATTTTGGTAGTCAGCATCAAGATCTAGAGTCAGACAAAGAGGTTTTTTTTTTTTTTTTTCTTTTCTTTTTTTTTTTTTTTTTTTTTTTTTCTTGCTTTATCGCCCAGGCTGGAGTGCAGTGGTGCAATCTCTGCAACCTCTGTCCCCTGGATTCAAACGATTCTCCCACCTCAGCCTTCTGAGTAGCTGGGACTACAGGCATGCACTATCAGGCCTGGCTAATTTTTTTTGTTTTTGTTTTTGTATTTTTAGTAGAGATGTTGGCCAGGCTGGTCTCAAACTCCTGACCTCAAGTGATCCGCCCACCTCGGCCTCCCAAAATGCTGGGATTACAGGCGTGAACCACTGTGCCCGGCCTAGAGTCAGACAAATGGGTTTCTTCTAATTCTGGCTAGACTGGCTAGTCAAGTAAGCCTTAATTTTGTCTCCTGAAACATGTCCTATAAATGTAAAACAATACTGTTGTGAGAATTCGATAAAATTGTGCACCCAATGCTTAATTTAATATAACTACTATTAATAATATTCCAATTTTCAGTGACAAGACTGTGTATCTGCCAAGACTAAGTGTATCTTTTTCTCTGCCAAAAATAAACGCATGTATGTTCCGGAGCTCTACGTTTGAGGTGCTTTTTTTTCCCCCCTCTCCTTCCCCTCTTGGTATCACAGGAGTACTCTCCAGGCCTCCAGAGATTGTGGAAGTTTGTTTGAGCTTCTGATTTACAAACTGGCTGGCAGGTCCCTCCTCCCCCACCTTCAAAGCCCCGGGCCTAATAGGGATGCAAATGTCTCCCTTGGCAGCTCAGCATTGCTTCTGTCACTGAGGGAAGGCCCTTGGCCATCCATGGCAGGACCCTGAGCAAAAAGGACCCCTCCCTGGGGCTCTCCATCTTTGTGGAGAGAAAATGATGATGATGTATGAGACAGCCATGCCTTTGGTGTCTAAGGAGGACATGACAGACGGGATAATATGGGAGGAAAACCTTGTCTTCGTAATGGAGACTGATGGCCTCTGCCTGTCTTAAGCTGCCATTGTCAGGCCTGGGCTGAGCGGGGCCTGCTCCCGAGGAACGTCACTGGGTGGCAGATTCGGTATGTCAGCCACGCCACCCTCAGTGGTAGCCTTCAACCCAGGCAGGGGAGGCGGGCAACCAAATGAAGGTGCGTGTGGGGGTGTTGAGTGGACCCCAGACCCCCTTGGCTTGACATGCATGTTTGTCAGGCATGACAGTCCTAACTTGATTGACTTTTCTTTTCTTTACCCTTTTTTTTTTTTTTGGCCTCCTCCTTATCACCTTTAACTCCTCCCTGCTCTCCTTCTCTCCCAAAACAACTAAGTGAAACTAAAACTCTAAAACTTAAATATAAAAAAGATACGGGTCCCAAATTCTCACCAAACCCCTCCTGCTCCCACTTCAGGGCCCCTACTTGGCCTCAGGAAAGAAAGCTTGAAGCGAGAATAGGAATGTCATCTTTAAAAATCATCTTTTGGAGCAGTTTTATTAATTTTACTTCTCTGTGGTTACCACATGTTTGGGGAAGACAATTGATTTCACAGATCTGTGTGGGAGGCTGAAGATTTGGCTCTGAGGCAGCAGAGAAAACCTACCGCAAGAACAGGCTCACTAATTGACATACAGCAAAAGTCTATTCTTTAAGGAAACTTTTCTCTTAGAGCTTGTTATGTTAAAATGTAATTCTAAATTCTTAATTCAATTGTATTTTTTAAAAGAGAGTTTCAGTTTTCTTCTTCCTCTACCCATGTACTCCTCCAACTATTCTTCCCAAGATTTCCACTTAGGACATTAAAACGTAAACCAGACCAAGTGTGAAATCATAAAGTTGGCTTCAAAGACAATACCAATGGCTGGAGGAGTGTCCAGGCCCAGGGCTCCAACAGAAATGAGTCCTCGATGCCTGGGAAGGAACCAGCACTTTTGTTTCTGCCCGTGTTTCGGAACCTCCAGTTTAGGCATTCCTGGTCTGAGCAAGATCTCAGCAAGGTTGGGGGAGGTAGGTGATAATGGTCAATGCAGGAGCCTTCCTGGATTTGGCAAAATCCCACCCTCAGTCACAGAGGTCACTGTCATAGTATCTCACTGGTTCTTCTTAAGAGGGAGGGGACTCTATTGTCGGATGCTTTGAGATGTCAGCCTAAATGACTACATCATCCAGATAGGAATCAGTTCTGATTCTAAATAAATAATAGGCCAAGCCGGAAAAAGAAAAAATCTCTATCACTAGATCTGTGGGTGGTGGTGGGTGCGTAGCTGCTGTTTTAGAACTTTAAATGTGGGTTCCTTGGCATTAGCTTTATTTGAAATAGGAGTGGTATCTCTTCACGCCCTCTGAAAAGTTAATAGCCCACCTTACAGGAGATGGTAGCCTGCAGTGTTTGATGTTACTAATTATACTGTCCTTGTGGGAAGAGGACAGGGTGCTTTAGAAAACTCACAGAAGACAGGGTTCCTCCCCAAACAGCCTCCATGATGACTTGATAAGAAATTGATTAGCAGATGTGAAACAGACAGGTGCCTTACGTCCCTGCCCAAACATTCAAGGAGTTCCTGCACTGGTCACTTTGGCATTGCTGAAGGCCAGCTGTGGTCACCTTGCTCCTCCCCTTTGTCTTTTCATCCACTCTGTCCTCTGCTCCTTTGTTCAGGGCAAGCAGGTCCAAACTGAGCCAGGTGTGGCTGGGAGGAAGGCTTCTCTCTACTATCATGGTTCTGCCCTAAAGTTTCTCTGAGTAGTGTGAAAATGCCAAAGTAGGTCATGCAACATGGCTGAGCTGCTCATACACGCAGACCCTGAATAACTGCTCTGTGAAGTGATGGGAAGGGAAGGAGGCACCAGGGAAGGCTGGGTGTGGGTGGGAGGCCATTCCAAGTTCAGATGATGACAAGAAAATGACTGTGGGGCCCCTCCTGAGGCTTCTGGGGTGAGGGGTCAAATCTCGGTTCTGTTGTAGAATTCTGACCCTCTCTGTGACCTTGGCTGAGATCAAAACTCACTGCATCACAAAACTCTCCCCAGAAAACTGGGAGTTATATCACATCAGCCTGCCAAGGACGGGTATTATTACAAACACGAAAGTGTTACATTAAAAAAAAAAAAAAAGTGAGACCCAGGGGAAGGAAGGAAAATGGGGGCTGTGAGTGGAGAGGAAGTGACACGTTTCATGAAATCGGAACTTTTTAAGGTTGTTTTGGGCACAGTTTCAAGAGGAAGTACCGTTTATTAAGACAAACAATCACTAAAAATCTAATCTCTATCAGGAGACACATCTAAGCTCAAGCACACATTTTTTTAGGCTCTTCTGGATTTTGGATTTTCAATTGAATGCTGTAATATGAGTGTAAATCTGATGGAAGAAAAACAATTTAAGGAAGAACTTGTATTGAATTCTTTCTTTCTGATTTCTGTTACATATAATGAAGTTGGAGAAAAATGATCAGCAATCAAGAACAATCTAATTGTCTGGACCTGTGCCTAAAGCCCCCTTCCCTAGTTAACTAGTTAATCTTCCTTTAACTAAGACCTCCTCTTTTGAAGGCTGCCCCAGGCCCCTGCTCTGGCCAGGCTGCCCTCCTCCAGGCTCCTGCAGTCCCCCGGACTCACCTACATCCTGAACATATCACACTAGGCTGGAATGTTCTGGTTACTTGTTTGTTTTTCCTACTAAACTGGCTTCTTGAAGACTAGAAATATCTAGCCTGTGGTAGATGCTCAATAAGAGGTCAATGTTGACTATAGATGGAAAATAGAGAAATAAACATTATTCCTATGTTGGTTTACTATCCCACAGTTTCACTGGGTCAGGGGTCTATGCACAGGCTAGCTGGGCCTTCTGCTGAGGGTTCACTCAGGAGGCTGCCATCAGCTGTTGGCCTCGGCTGTGGTCTTATCTGGAGGCTCTCAGGGAGGATCTGCTTCTGAGCTCATTCAAACTGTTGGAAGAATTCATTTCCCTGAGGTTGTATGACCAAGGCCCCCTGCCTCTTACTGGCAGTTGGCTGGAAACCACTCTCAGGTCCTAGAGGCCACCGGCCAGTCCCAGCATGGATGTTTGCTTTTTCAAGGCTGGTGGGAGACTCTTTCTCAGTCCAGCCGGCTAAGACTGAATTTTATAACATAATCAAGGGAGCAATATCCCATTATCTTTGCCATATCCTATTGGTTAAAAGCAATTCTCAGGTCTTCGCTACATTGGATGGGGTGGAATTAGATGAGGGTATAAATCACTGAGGGGGTAGGTCATGTCAGGATATGTCCACCTTGATCCCTATACATTACCATAAGCAATTTTGCACCACAATGTATCCATTTAATTTTTTTCTTTGAGGCTTATGGGAGAGTAGTTTAATATTTCTAGTCTGTACTCCATTATCTGAAACAGTTTTTTATTTTGTGGTTGCTTGTTCAGAGAATAACATAGCAATCTGATATTTCTCAAGTCCATGTGCTATGTAAATTCCCTCATATCAGTTACTAAGTTATTGGTTTCCAGCTCCAAATCCACCCTTCTCTACTTTCCTTGTTGTGTTGTGATCCTGGGACTTTGCAAACTATATTTCTTTTTTTTTTTTTTTCTTTGAGACGGAGTCTCACACTGTCACCTGGGCTGGAGTGCAATGGTGTTATCTCGGCTCACTGCAAACTCTGCTTCCTGGGTTCAAGCGATTCTCCTGCCTCAGCTTCCCATGTAGCTGGGACTACAGGCATATGCCACCAGGCCTGGCTAATTTTTTGTATTTTTAGTAGAGACAGGGTTTCACTATGTTGGCCAGGCTGGTCTGGAACTCCTGACCTTGTGATCTGTCCCCTTGGCCTCCTAAAGTGTTGGGATTGTAGGCGTGAGCCACCGTGCCTGGCCTGCAAACTACATTTATTCTTCGTTAGCTGGCTTCAGGTTAGGTTATTACAAGGGGGGACAGGGAGAGGGGACAGAGGACTTGCTCTTCTTCTGCAAGTAATGGCCCTTCACCCCAGCAGTGGCAGTGGGTTCCAGTTCACCTTCTTCTGGCACTTCCAGAGCCAACTTTAATGCAGGCTCTCAGAGAGCAGCATGAGCTGGGCAGTGCTTCCACGGACGCTGGCATCTCAGCTCCATGGGGCCCCCCACTGAGCTTGTAGGTTCTGATAACTCCAATTTCTTGTTGGTTCTCCTGGGGTGGATACTTCCTGAACTTACTACCTTGGTGTTAGCTCAGTGTGTTTATTTTGCCTTTTTAGTCCTCCAATGTCTATTGGAGGACTAAAATCCCTATATTATATTTTATCTGTTAGAATACCCAGTATTTTTTATTTTCCTGACTGTATCCTGACTGATACAGTACTATAATTTTCATCCAATTTGACAAGAAACTATAGGGTTTCGATAACTACTGCTGGAATTTTATATGCCAAAGGAACTATGTTTAGAAAACAGACAAAACCCATCTCTCTTTTCAGGTATTGGAATATTGGGCCCATATTTGACTTTGCAAGTCTCTTCAAGGCTGTCTGGGTAAGTAGTAATGGATATAAATAAGTACACAGGGGTGAGTCATACATCCACTCCCCAAACCATGAATCATGAGTAAAGAGACTCTAGCCCCTGAGAAGCTCATACTTAGGAATCGGTAACTCTAACTGTATAAGTTATGGAGTACACTCAGATATCTCCATTTCACAGAAGAGGAAACAGAGAATTCATTTTTATCCAAGGCCTTCTTGCCAGTGGAAGCCTTAACCTCACACACTATAGCAACAGATGGTTTTTCTCCTGTCCCTGAACTGGTTCCTCTTCCTGCATTTTCTAACTTTTAAAATGGTATCTGTACCCAAGTTCGAAGGTCTTTAAATCACCAAAAGAGGAGTCAGTTCTCTCTTTCTCCTTTGAATTAGGTCAGCCGATCTTCCTTCAAAGTGTTTTGGCCATCTATCCCCTTTATTTGTTTTCTATAGACTTTCTGGCTTGTTTAGGCCCTCACTCTTTCTTACTCAGGCCATTAAAATAGCCAAGTAGCCTGCCTGGATTCTCTATTGCTGTCCCTTTGGTACACTGCTACCAGAAGAATTGTATCTGAAATATAACTCACAGCATATTACTCCTCTCCTCAAACACCTTTGGCTGCTCCCTGTTGCCAATAGGGTAACATTCAAATACCTCATTTGGGAAGGTTAAACTTCTTTCAAAATTTTATTTCAGCCTGTGTTTCCAGCCTTGCCTCTTTTTTTCTCCCTGTTAGATATCCTTCATGCCAGCCACATGCGGTGGCTCATGCCTGTAATCCCAGCACTTTGGGAGGTCAGGGCAGGTGGATTGCTTGAGTTCAGGAGTTCAAGACCAGCCTGGGCAACATGGTGAAACCCTGTCTCTACAAAAAAAAACAAAAATTAGCCAGGTGTGGTGGTGGCTGCCTGTAGTCCAAGCTACTAGGGAAGCTGAGGTGGGAGAATTGCTTGAGCCTGGGAGGTTAAGGCTGCAGTGAGCCAAGATTGCGCCTCTGCACTCCTGCCTGGGCAACAGAACAAGACCCTGTCTCCAAAAAAAAAAAAAAAAGATATCCTTCATGCCAGCCAAATCTGTCCATGGCCTCAAGGACCCAGGCTCCACTGTTCCTCATGCTGAACCTGACTCACATCCTTTTCATGGGCTGCCCCTCCTGAACGCCATCTCCTCTCCCAAAATCCCACCTATCCCCTAAGATCCAGCTCAGATTCTACCTCCTCCATCCATTGTTTCTTGATTTTACTGAATAGAATAATCTCTTCTTTCCACTTTCTATGATGGCAATGTAAGGGAAATACAGATGATGGTAAGAGCCACCAAGAGCAGTACAGCTAATATGGAATGATGTCCTAGCTCTTCCCTCCACTGTACTACGCCCTTCACCTGCATCATCTCAGTTCATCCTCACGGAGATCTTGTGACGCGTATTTTTTATTTTAAAGATGAGAAAGAAGACTTAATGAGGTTATATAAATTGCCCAAGATCACATAGCTCATTTTTGGTTTTATGTAAATTATTCATCTATTTCTCTTGTCTCTCCTCCAGATGGACAGCTCTCTGAAAGTGGGAAGCATGCCTTGTTCAGGTGAGGTCATCTCTTCTAAATTTACGGAGCATTTTGTGCATGGTGGAAAATAAATCACCAATTTGCTAAAGTTTCAGAATTTACGACTTTTTGCCACCAAATGGTTTGGTGTTGAGCTTTATTTTATTTTTTGGTTTTATATCAAGCATATACCTGTGTTCTATGTAATGTAAGTCAAAGAGGAGGGTGTTTCTAAAAAGTGTGGAATAAATTAATTCCTGTTTTCCTCCTGTTACAGTTTGAGAGATGATCTTTATTTGATACTGGCTCCTGAAGTCTTTGCTTTAACTCCTTTGCTTTAACTGAAAGTGCTCCTGAATTTAAGTGTTCATTTGTGAAGGAGCACTTTCAGTTTGTAAAGAAATTGTAGTGAGTCCTCATCATCTGAAGAATCCTTCTGAATGTCTGCTATAGTGTGATTCCTTTGTTTCCTAAGCTTTAATTCTTGTCTATTGGCATTTTTTTTTAAAGCAGTGCATTGCCTTATACACAATTCTGGATGCATGTCTATTTGGGAGAATTGAATGCAACTGGAGTTGGGGTGGGACTTACTCAAAAGCTACTCAAAAGACTTATTAAACAAAAAGGCAGGAGCATTAAACAAAAAGGTCGCGAGTTAGAACCTTGGGGTCAGAACGAGCTCAGTTCTCTTGGAAATAATAAGACTGACCTTTCAGGAGGGCGGTTTTGTGAAGATTGCCATATAGATAGCACTTGGGATTCACATGCAGAGAGAGACATTTTTGGCAAATGCATTCAGTTGCCTTTTGCTCTGACTTCTGAGCTGCAAGAGTTATGGGAACCACTCCCAGATTTGGAACCGCTTTCAAAGAAGCGAGGGCTTCTTACACAGCCCCACTTCCGGGTGACAATTTCATATTCCTGTGAGGGGCCCAGGGAACAGAGATGGACGTGTCTGAAATACGGGGGTGGAGAGAGGAAGTTCAGGAAAGAGGCTAGGGCAACCAGGCTGCTTGTCAAACAAGTGGAGGAGGCGTAGGGAGAAAAAGTCATTTGGTGTTTCTCTTTCTCTCTCCTGAGCGCCTTTTCCAGGAGCTACTCCTATTACTCTTGAAGAGGGATGGTCACTCTAACAAGATACTTCCTTTCTGTGCATAAAGGCCCCACAAGTGGCCCGACCCTCTTGGGGCCTGGGTTTGGAGGATTTCCTGCACTGATCATGGAGTCCCATTGCTTTCTCCCCCCTGCCCTGGCTTTAGTTAGAGTTATCCTGGAGTCATAGAATAGGGCAGAGTTGACTGGTCGCCATGGGATTGTACCCTCCTTGCAAGTCTTACTGTGCTCAGTGTCTTGATTGACTCTATCTCCTCGGGCTGAGTGGAGACAGAAAACTGGACCTGCATTGGCAACCTCTCGGCCCTGGCCTGCAGCTGTTCTGTGCTGGGCCTGGGGAGGCCAGGGACACCTATCTGCTGACTGACACAGGGAAGGGAGTAAACACTGGGAAGGGAGATCCTGAACCCTTCTCTTGTGATCCCACATATAGGCTAAGCAGGTAGCCACCCATACAAAAGTGCAGAAAGGTAGGGCAACTGCATAATTTATCATTTCCATAGGGTCGCTTCTGAGAGTGAAAAGGGGCACTAAATAGTTATGTTTGGGCAACAGTCAAGAACTGGGCACCTTGATTTCAACTCAATCAGCAGACATTTCCTAAGCAGCTCTGTAACAGGCCTATCCCTTCCATAATTGGATACAGACATGTCAACAAGTAACGACAAGACTGAGTTAGGTGGAACTCTAATAATGGAAACAGGTCTAAGGCAACAAAAATAGGGTGAGGTTACTCTCTGGGGGCAGGGGTCGGGGAGTAGTCGGGAAGCCTTCAAAGCAAGGGACTTTGTAAAATAAATGTTTCATAGGCATATAGATGAGAGAAGGGATTCTAGAAAGAGAACAGCAAATGTAAAGTCACAGATACCTGAAAATATACAGCATATGGGAAGGATTGGAAGAAAAGTGGCATTGATGGTGAGTAAAGTGTGAAGTAGGAGTGTCAGGACTCAGGCCAGCTGAATCCAGGTCGTGATGCCACAGCAACCGGCTTGGACGTACTTGTTAGAGCAGGAGCAGCAAACTGTGGCCCTCGGGCCAGTTCAGCCTGCTGCCTGTTTTTGTGAATCGAGTTTTATTGGAACACAGCTGAGCTCATTGATTAGGTACCATCTATGGCTGCTTTCACACAATAACAACAGAGTTGAGTAGTTGCAACAGAAACCAACTGTAGGGCCCACAAAGCCTGAAATATCTACTATTTGTTTCTTTATAGACAAAGGTTGGCAAGCCCTGGCTGGCTAAGAGCCATGGTGGAAACATTGAAGGACTTTAAGTAATGATGTAACTATATCTCTGATTTAGAAAGATCTCACCATGTCAGATGGGCAATAGACTGGGGAAGGAAGGAAGGTGGGAGGCTACTGTGACAGGCTTTGATTCATGCAACCAACCTTTTCTGAGGGCCCACTCTATGCCAGACACTGTGCCAGACTGGAATGCAGAGATGAGAACACAATCCACTCCTTATGACCACTGCAAACAAGAAAAGTTAAGAGCCTGGATCAAGGCAGTAGAAATGAAGATGGATGGGAGGGGATAGACCAGGGAGAGGTTTAGAGAGGTAGAGTGAGAGATTCTGGGGCTCCAGGTTTGAGACCAGATGGTTGGCAGTATCCTTTCCTGAGGTGGGGACACTCAAGGAGAAGCAGGGTTGCTTCCACTTCACTTCCCCTTAGCCTCTTTGAACTCACTGCACTTGCCCTATGAAATGAAGTTTTTAAGGTATTTCTAGAGATAGAGAGGTTTTAACTGGATTTAGATTTATCTGAGACAGACACCTGAACAAAAACTTACTTAACCAAGTGTTGCCATCTTAATTCACTGTCACTTAGAAAAGAGCGAAGCCCCTGATGAATTTGAAGGAAAAGGTCCTGCACGGGCCCATGGAATACCCCTGCTATAGCTGCTCCCCTGAGCTGACAGGTGGAAGGGACTGACTTCCTCATGCTGGTAACCCCCATAAGGTCCTCCACAAATGTACACTGGATGAAAGTCTGAGACCAAATCACTTACGGTCTTGACAAATAAAGATGGCACACTCAAGGGCTTCAATCGGAGACTGTTTAGCAAGGGGCTCTGAATAGACATGTGGGCAGGTGAGTGGAGCAACGAAGACGGAGTGAGGCAGCCAGAGGCTAACGACGGTAGAAACCATTCCCTCCTCTAAGCTTGAAGGAGAAGAAGCATCACCAAAACTAATGTGAGTCAAAGCCATGAGACAGAGACCAACCAGAGAGATCTGGGGCTGTAAGTAACTCCAGCCACTGCTAAAACCATGACCCAGCGTAGAGCAACAGAGGTATAGAAGGGGTAGGAGGAGGCGTAAACACGCCAGCTCTCACTCCTACCCTCTCATCTGCTGGTATCATCCATTGGCTGCACTCATCAGGCCCCCAGTGGTGGACCCAGACAATGCAGCAAGTGGGGCCATCTTCCTCCGTAACAGAGCCTGAAAGAGAAGAGCCTTTTTATGATTCCTTGTAGTTTTGCCAAGCTTGGTGTAGTCACACTTTCACTATTGAATTGTTAGTAGCGTTACTGAATTACTTGGATAACACATCATTATTTAGATAAATAAATATTTATTGGTTGCATATTCTTGCAAGCAGTTCTGGAGTACCTAAGAAGTGCCAGGTACTTTACCATGAGTCACATACAGAGATGGCCAGAGGGCCTTGCAAAGATATTGCCATCTGTGAGCATCCTTGTACACAAAGCTTTTGAGTATTCCAGCAGCATAGATTACTGGAAGTGGAATCCTGGGCCAGGGAGAATTCATAGTTTACATTTGTTAGACATTCACGAATCACCTTTCTAAAAGGGCCAATGTACACTCTACAAGTATTTGAGCATGTATTTTTTTTTTTTTTTTTTTTTTTGCCATACCTTCTCTTGGTCCCTGATGAGGTTAAGCATCTTTTCATATGTTTTTTGGTTCTTTGTAACTTTTCTTTTGTGAAACACAGTGGTTTAGAGCTTGGTGTCTGAAATCAGACTGTTAGGTGTATTCAAACTCTATCTTTGCCACTCATGAGCTATGTGATCTTGAGCAAGTTGTTTAACACTTCAGTACTCCCATTCCTCATGTGTAACATGAGGATAGTGTCATTAGCTACTCTTTGGGGTTTTGCAGACTAAGTACTTAGACAGTGCCTGGCACAGGGTAAACTTGATGTAAGGGTTGGCTATTGTAATATTTGACCATGTCTTTTTGCCTGTTTTTCTCTCCTGGTGATGTTAAAGTGTGACCAGAGTTAAAGACTACCAGGTAGAAAACAGCCTGTTTCTGTGGCTCTTGTTGTGTGTGTGTGTGTGGTGTGTATATATATACACACACACATATATATATACACACACACACACACACATACACACACACACACAGAGTAACAAGACTGAATCAACCTATTTCTGAAATGTCTTCTGGTTCCTGTGTCATGATGTGCACTCAGATGAAAACATTTCACTTTCCTACCTGGATCACAGACAAGTGTGTGTGCTGATGAGTGGAGGGTCATGTGAGCGCTTTGGCTCTCCTGGCACCTCTGGAATTCTGAGCTGTTGGAATTTGACCAGAGGTTTCCCCAGAGTAAGTTTGCTCCAGGGAGTGACAGCTGCCCCTGTGCCTTGTTCAGGTCCTTGAGCAAGCCTAGAGGTCCTTGAGCCTTTGCTCTGGCGGCCACCAGATGGAACTGCTGGAGCTCCAGGCTGTAGGAGGCCAGGTGCTCTGCGCTCTTACTTGCAGCGGACTGAGGGCTGTGGTTGTGGCTGCCTGAGCTATTGCTGCCATCGGGGAGATCACACGCCCACAAGGGGAATGCCTCAAGTGAATGAAAAAAAAAAAAATTAAAGGAAGAAAAGAAAAGCTACTTCCTTTATAGGCCAACCTCACAGTTACGCAACTCTGACTGTACATTTTCAGACTTTCCGTGCAAGTGAAGGTCACCTTAAGATAGATTGAAAAGCATGTATCATAGTCATAGGAAAGTTCAAGAGTGTGAGGGTGTCTGAGGCATTACTTGGTGGTGAATGCGTGTGTAGATTTCCTATACTGAGACAGAGGCTTACATGGGCAACGGAAGGAAGTTGCTGCTGGGCCACCAGCAAGGCCAGCATGAGAACCACCAGTGCTGTCCTTAATTGATGCCAAGGATTGTCCAACGTGTTAGCATTAATTCTCATACTAATACAGCAAGGAAGATATTATTAGCCTAATTTTATTGATGAGGAAATGAAAATCAGAAAGCTTAACTATAAGACCCATCAGCTAGAAAGCAACGAGGCACATTTTTGAAAACAGATCTTTCTGATGTCAAAGTTCACGTTCTGTCCACTGCCCAATGCATAGAGTTGCAGAATTTAGAATTTAAAGGGACTTTAGAATTCACGACTTCTCTGTGCCCAAGATCACAAAGTTTGTGGCAACCTTGGAAATAGAATCTTCATCTCTTATTTTTTGTTTGTTTTTGTTCTTTAGGGTTTTTTGTTTTTGTTTTTGTTTTTGAGACGGAGTCTCGCTCTCTTGCCCGGGCTGGAGTGCAGTGGCCAGATCTCAGCTCACTGCAAGCTCCGCCTCCCGGGTTCACACCATTCTCCTGCCTCAGCCTCCCGAGTAGCTGGGACTACAGGCACCCGCCACCACGCCCGGCTAGGTTTTTGTATTTTTTAGTGGAGACGGGGTTTCACCGTGTTAGCCAGGATGGTCTCGATTTCCTGACCTCGTGATCCGCCCGTCTCGGCCTCCCAAAGTGCTGGGATTACAGGCTTGCGCCACCACGCCCGGCCTTTTCTGTTTTTTTTTGTTTGTTTGTTTGTTTTGAGACAGTCTCGCTGTGTTGCCCAGGCTGGAGTGCAATGGTGCGATCCCGGCTCGTTGCAACCTCCACCTTCTGGGTTTGAGTGATTCTACCTCACCCTCCCGAGTAGCTGGGATTACAGGTGTGTGCCACCATGCCTGGCTAATTTTTGTATTTTTAGTAGAGACAAAGTTTCACTACATTGGCCAGGCTGGTCTGGAACTCCTGTCCTCAAGTGATCTGCCCACCTTGGCCTCCCAAAGTGCTGGGATTATAGGCATGAGCCGCTGAAACTGGCCAAGAATCTTCTACCTCTGATTCACATGCAGGCATACCCTGTTTCATTGCACTTTGTCTTACTGTGCTTTACAGATACTGTGTTTTTTAACCAATTGGAGATTTGTGGCAACCCTGCAATAAGCAAGCCTACTGGCACCATTTTTTCCAACAACATGAGCTCACTACATGTCTCTGTGTCACATTTTGGTAATTCTCACAACACTTCAAACTTTTCATTATTATTATATGTTATGGTGATCTGTGATCAGTGATCTTTTATGTCACTGAGTTACTATCGTAATTGTTTTGGACCACTGCAAATCTTGCCCGTATAAAATGGTGAACTTAATCGATAAATATGGTGTGTGTTCTGACTGCTCCACCGACTGGCAGTTTTCCTACCTATCTTTCTCTCTTTGGGCCTCCCTATTTCCTGAAACACAAAAATATTGAAATTTGGCTAATTACTAGCCATATAGTAGCCTCCAAGTGTTCAAGTGAAAGGAAATGTCATGTGTCTCTCACTTGAAATCAAAAGCTAGAAATGATTAAGCTTAGTGAGGAAGGCATGTTGAAAACCAAGATAAACCAAAAGCTAGGCCTTTTGTGCCAGTTAGCCAGGTCACCAATGCAAAGGAAAAGTTCTTGAAGAAAATTAAAAATTATTCTCTAGTGAACACAAGAGTGATAAGAAAGCAAGACATCCTTATCACTGATATGGACAAAGTTTTAATGGTCTGGATAGAAGATCAGACCAGCCAACATTTCCTTAAACCAAAGCCTAATCCAGAGCGAGGTCCTAACTCTCCTTAATTCTGCAAAGGCTGAGAGAGGTAAGAAAACTGCAGAAAAAGAGTTAGAAGCCAGCAGAGGTTGGTTCATGAGGTTTTAAGGAAAGAAGCCATCTCCATAACATAAACATGCAAGGTGAAGCAACAAGTGCAGATATAGAAGCTGCAGGAAGTTATCCAGAAGATCTAGGTAAGATCATTAATAAAAGTGGCTTCACTTGCCAACATATTTTCAATGTACACAAAATAGCCTTAGATTGGAAGTGGATGACAAGTAGGACTGTCATAGCTACAGAGAAGTCAATGCCTGGCTTCAAGGCTTCAAAGGACAAGCTGACTTTCTTGTTAGGGGCTAACATAGCTGGTGACTTTAAGTTGAAGCAAAGCTTATTTACCATTCTGAAAATTTTAGGGCTGTTAAGAATTATACTAAATCTACTCTGCCTGTGCTCTATAAATGGAACAACAAAACCTGGATGATGGCACATCTGTTTACAGCATGGTTTACTGAATATTTGAAGCCCACTATTGAATCCTACTGCTCAGAAATAAAGATTCTTTTCAAAATATTACTGTTCATTGACAATGCACCTGGTCACCCAAGAGCTCTGATGGAAAAGTCCAAGGAGATGAATGTTGTTTTCATCGGTGATAATACAGCATCCATTCTGCAGCCCATGGATCAAGGAAAAATTTTGACTCTCAAGCCTTATTAGTTAAGAAATATATTTCATAAGGCTATAGCTGCCATATATAGTGATTCCTCTGATGGATCTAGGCAAAGTAAATTGAAAACCTATGGAAAAGATTTTAGGAACTCTTGCAAAGTGCTCTGGGGATAGCATAGTGAAAAATGGAGTCAAAGACACTGCCCACATGAAGCTAATAGTCTAGTAGGGAGCATCCTCATTAGATACGTAATTACATGGCCAATTAATTCATCATAATTATGTTAAATGCAATGAAGGAACAAGGTAGGGTCTAGGAGCACAAACAGCGGAAAGGCCTGGACTCCCTAGAGAAAGCTGCATTTCATCTGAGACCCGAGAGATAGCATGAGTTAGCTGGTGACTGGACTCAGACAAAGGAAGTCCCATGTTCCAAGGCCGTGAGCCTGCCAGTTGCAATATAGCAAAGGATTTGGAGGAGGGCCTGAGAGGGTGTGAGGAGCTTGACTGGACAGCTTCAACCACATAGACGTCCACCACAGAATTATTTACAAGAGTGAAAAACTAAAAGGATGAAACAAAACCAGATTCCTAAATGTCAAAAATAAAGAATTGGTTAAATAAATTATGGTGTATCCATTCAAAAGAATGAAGAAATCCTACAAAACCTCCTGTATCATAGAAGACTATCTCATGATAAAGAAAGAGATGCATTACACAGTATATTGTTTCATGAACAAAAGTTACAAAACTGTATACACTGTGTAATCCTATTTTTATTCAAGAAGAATAGTATGTACAGGCACAGAAACACCTGGGAGCAGAGAAGCCAACATGTTGACAGTGGTTACTTCTGGGTGGTGGGATAACACTTAT
This sequence comes from Mandrillus leucophaeus, assembly GCF_000951045.1. Taxonomy (NCBI): domain Eukaryota; kingdom Metazoa; phylum Chordata; class Mammalia; order Primates; family Cercopithecidae; genus Mandrillus; species Mandrillus leucophaeus. The sequence continues at coordinate 1,375,405 of NW_012107519.1, forward strand.
CTCTTGCTTATCTACACTTTCATGATGACCTTACACACACACTGCCTATGGTGCTTTTGCAACAAGAATCTTTTTCTAAAAGGTGTACTATATTGGCAGTTTGATGTAGGGTTGGAGCTCAGGGGCCCTTGGGTTGGGCAGATGGGTTTGGCTCTACCTATCATAACCCTGAAACTCTGCATACATTTTTGTGAGCCTGACTTGCCTATCTGCAAATGCATGGTGGTTGCCATGAGGATTAAATGAAATAATCCCTAGAAAGTCTGTGCCTAGCACAGAGTCTGGCCCATCAGTAATAGCTCCACAATGTTAACCAGTAATATTGAAAAGAAATATAAGCATTGTTTACAGACGTTTACCTGAGAAGTGATTCTTCTGGCTACTCAGTTTTGTATTTAGGACCGTGTCAGAAGAAGACAGCCACACTCTACAGTTGCGGTTACTCACGTTGAACCCATATGGACAGCAAAGAGGGATGAGGACGAGGGCCCGGAAGCAGGCTGGGGCTGAGCAGAAGGGTTCCTAGGGCAAATCATGGGGCAAATCATGAGACAGACAGATTCCCTCCATGGCCCACACCTTATTCCCCTCCCTCCCCTCTCTCGCCCTCCCACCCTTTTCTCTCACCTTCCTCCCACCACTTCCTTGCTATTTTAGACTCTGAACTGTAAATTCCTTTGAGGGCAGAGGTTATGCATTAGACAGCTGTCCATCAGTTCCCTCACATGAAGCATCTGTTACTGAACCTGGTTTACAGCTACCCTCTTGGCTGTTATAAGCAGAGGGACCTATTGGAGACTTCCCCACTGGGTGGGGCATTAGAGGACAGTGCTAGTGATGGGAATGAAAGGGAAATGCAGACATAAGAGATATTTAAAGGGAAAATGAAAGGTCCTGGTGAAGGATGAAGAGAGCCCAAACCTTGCATCAAGCTTGCAATCCCAGCTCTAGTATTTTAAAGCTACTTTTAGCTTTATTCTCAGGCAAATTCTTTAACTTCTCTAAGCCTCTGTTTCCTCATTTGTAAAGGTAGACAATATTGTCTACCTCCTTGCTTGTTGTATTAAACGAGGTAAGGGGTGAAAATATCCAGCATGGGACCTGGCATTCTATTTAGATCCATTTTCTTTTCCTCCCTCTGGGCTTTGAGAACATGGTTGCCAGAGGAATGGTGGACCCATTCAGAGACGTAGGGAAGTAGCAAACCAGCTTATTTCATGGGTAAAGAAGACTTTGACTTGGGGCATGTTGACTTTGGGATGCTGTTAAATCCATCTGGCAACTTAATGAGGGATAGGTACCAGTTTCTAACCCACCTTCATAACTTATACCCATTGTTATGGGAGGATTAGAAGGAGATGATGGCTTAGAAGGTGTGATGGTTAATACTGAGTGGCAACTTGATTGAATTGAAGGATACAAAGTATTGATCCTGGGTGTGTCTGTCAGGGTGTTGCCAAAGGAGATTAACATTTGAGTCAGTGAGGGGGAAGTTGTCAGCATGCTGTGTAGGCTCTCTCGCAAGTAAACTCAGGTGGATACAGGACAGGACATCCACAATCCACCACTACGGCCTTATCACACTATCTTTTTCACCTCTTTTCTTCTTATTTCTGTTAGCTGCCTGAAGGCAAGCCCCAAGGAAAGCATATGGCACCGTGCCTTACGCCTAACAGGTGTTCTGTCAACAAAAATGATGATTGTCCATTTGCCTATGAAGACAGAGAAAAGGGAGAAAGATTAGATTCAATAACTGGAGTTCCTTGTTTAAAGCCCAAAACTGGGCTGGCTGAGCTGGCTACCGTGAAACTCAGCTATTTGGCCAAAGCAGCACACTTCAATCTAGATTATTTTCATGACACAGGTATTACCTAGAAGTTCAGGGAGATAAAGAGACAGCTTGTTCTTAGGAAAAAATCAAAACACAAAAAAATCCCCTGAGTTTGAGAAAAAGTGGGAGAGGATTTAATGAAGGCACTTACATGTTGGACTGCAGCCTCCCATGAATGGAGCAGCATGAATTGCCCTGGGAGGCCTTTGGCAGGGCTTCCTTAAGACAGGGCACTGGCCCATCCAGTCACACAATATTTATGCTCTTTAGACTTTAAAAGTATTTTTTGTAGTCAAAAGTGCTTCCACCCTCGACTTGCTGTGGATAATGATTGCTAACTAAATAAAATAAAGCTAAAAGCTTATTCTGCAGGTATGAACCCCTGCAGAAAACTATACTAGAACCTGACTGCTATGGACTGAATTGTGTCCCCCCAGAATTCATATATTGAAGTCCTAACCCCCAATATGACTGTATTTGTAGCAAGGGCCTATACAGAGCTAATTAAGGTTAAGTGAGGTCATAAGGTGGGGCCCTTATACAACACAATTAATGTCCTTATAAAAAGAGGAAGGGAGACCTCTCTCCATCAAGGGAGGACACAGAAAGAATACAGATTCCTGAAAGCCAGGAAGAGAGCTCTCAGCAGAAACTGAACTGGCCAGCACCTTGACCTTGAACTTCCCAGGCTCCAGAACTGTGAGAGAATAAATTTCGGTTGTTTAAGCCACTCAGTTGATGGTATTTGGTTATGGCAGCCCCAGCTAATACGCTCATTCTAGCCCCATCCCAGAGGCCCATGCTGAAGTCCCAGAAGCAGTGTTAGCAAAATGAATCTTATACTAGAGCAGAGCTTTCTCATCTAAAAGTTTTATGACGTTTTTCATCACAGCTAAGAGGGAGAATTTGGTCAAGAATTGTTATGTCCATCCCAGAATCAGTGAGCCAAGGTCCCCTAGCATGTAGCCCAATGCCTGGCTCATAGTATAAGCTCAAGAAGTGTTTGGTGGCTGTAACTTTGGAACATCCCAAGTCTAGATTGGAGGTATCTTACCTCCTTTTCCTGGGCTCTTCGGCACTGCCTTTTCTCTAATGTCACTTAATAGGTGCTAAGAAAGTGCCTCTCAAAGCTACCTACAATTATAATCTGGGTTCAAATTCCTAACTGAGTGATCTTGGGCGAGTTAAAAGTCTTGGTTTGGGCTCCTCCAGAAAAGTTCAGATCCAAGTAGGTTATTTGGGAGTAACAGGAAACACTAGTGTGGTGGTAGGAAGAAGACAGAGAAAGAAAGGCAGATGATGGAGTTGCATTGTCAAGAAAGCTGCCACTGTGGACCACTGAAGCTTATCCCATGGGGGACTGTGGAAGCCAGCATAGAGCACATGCCTCAGAATCAAATCCCATCCTGCCACCAGAGGGCAAGGGAGCCGGGGCATTTATACACCAACTCCTGCCAATTATTTGGTGATAGCTGCTCCTAGAGGAAATCTATTCCCCAATACATCCGGCTTGCTGCGTGCAAGAACACACCAGGCTCCAGAGGTCAGTGGAAGCTCTCGGGCCAAGATCCTGCATTTGGAAGATGAACTGGTAGGTGCTGAAATGATGAGGGCCAAAAAGATGTGGGTGGGTCACACACAGCATCTGCCATCTATAAAAGGAAGTCTAGTACCCTATTCCATTAAATGAGTTTGTAGTCGTAACACACTTGGAACAGTCTATGGGATATAAATGCTATAAGCGTGTGTGGCTGATAGTATTTTTCACATGAGGACACAGTAATTTTCTGGTCCCATGTGCTCTGCTAGAACCTTGCCACTCTCTATTCTGGGAGGAGTCTGTTTCCTCTCCCCTTGGACCCAGAAGGACTTTGTGACTTCCCTGATGCACAGTTTGTTGCAGAAGTTAAGCTGCTGGTTTCTACCAGTAGGTCATGTAAGCTGATAAGGACCCACCTGCTTTTGTCTCTTTCTCTCTCTCTCTCTCTCTCTCTCTCTCTCTCTGTGTGTGTGTGTGTGTGTGTGTGTAGAGAGAGATAGAGATAGATAAAACACACACACACACACACACACACACCCCCTCTTGGGAGTCCTATTCCTGAAGCCACCATGCTTCAGAGATCACATGAAGAGACAATGTAGGAATAGAGAAGTCCAAGAAGCCTCAGCTGTTGAAGTCCCCAGTGAAGTGTCACCTTGGGTATAAATGTGTATACATTTAGTGATGATACCTTTGATATGACCCTAGCCACAGCCACCTAATAATGACTGCAACCACCAGAGAGAACCTGAGCTACATCTGCCCGATTACTCTCAACCTGAATTCCTGATCCACAGAAACCTGGAGAGATAATAAATAATGATTGTTATTCTAAGATGCTACATTTTGAGGTAACTTCTGATGTAGCCATAGTAACTGGAACAGTGCCTGATAAGTAAAATAAATATAATCTCACCTCCTCAACTTATAGGCCCTTCTCAGATATGAAATGAAATCTTCATATTCTAGATTCCACATTTAAGCAGGTGGGTCTAGCTCAAGCTAATGTTCTAACAATCAGATCTTGACAAGATTAGACTTTGCAATATGCAGAAGGTTTAGTTCTGGACTGGACATTGTGGTGCTTCCTCAGTGTTCATTTTGATCATCTTCCATTCAAGGTTGCCCTGGATATCTGGTCACTCATCCCTGCCTCCAGCAGGAGGCCCTGAATGGTCCAAGCCATTAGGAAAATTCAAGCATCTTGCCACAGTGATTGGACCACACAAGTGAAGCATAGCCAGTCAGTGGTTGACTTTCCCCTAGGACTGGTTAGGAACGGAATCATCAGCACCACATCTGGGACTGTTGCTGAAAAATCTAGGGCATAAAGGCATTCTTTCTCCAGGAAATGTTGGAGTCAGACATGCATGCCGGAACCACTGCAATGATTTTGCTATCATGAGGGAAACCAGCCGGAGGATGGAATCAACACACAAAAGAGGCAAGACAAAGAGAATTACAGAGAAATGAATCTAGAGCCTTGACAAAATCATGCTTAAATCCCAGAGTACATCTACATTTTCAGATATGGGAGCCAAGATGTTGCTTTCCTTGTTTAAACCGTCTTAATATGGATATACTATTACTTGGAACCAAATGCATCATAATTAATTCTGGTACCAACGCATCAGATACTGTCACAAAACCTAATCCACTCCTGTTCTGCAGAGTTAGAAAAGAGGAACAATGTGTAATCTAAATAAACCTTTTCCAGCACTTTCTTTGGACATTTTTGTATGAAACCTTGAGTTTTGCCAAGAAAATAACTACCATTTTCCTGGCTATATCTTTGATATAAATGTGCATACATTTAGTGGGTGTATTAATTTCCTAGGGGCTACTGTAAACAAAGTACCACAAATTGGGTGGCTTAGAACAACAGAAGTTTATTATCTCACTGTTTTGGAGACCGGAAGTCCGAGATCAAGGTGTCCACAGGACCAGGCTCCCTCTGAAAGCTTCAGGGAAGGATCTATTCCAGGGCTCCCTGAGCTCCCAGTAGCCTCAGGCATTCCTTGGTTGGTTGATGGGTGTGTTCTCCATGTCTCTATGCATGTCTTCCCTCTATGTGTCCGTCTCTGTGTCCAAATTTCCTCTTTTCACAGTACATGAGTCATATTGACTTAGGGCCTATTGTAACACCCCTAGTTTAACTTGGTTACTTTTTTAACATCCCTATTACCAAACATGGCCACATTCTGAGGTACTGGGGGTTAGAATTTTAGTAATATCTTTTGCCAGAGGAGAGGAGGATGCAATTCAGCCCACGACAGTACGGTAGAGGAAGTGGACAAGGAGGGTGTACATGAGGAGGAGAAGACATCAAATACAGGAACGTTAAAAAAAAAAACTTACCAATCACACAATTTTGGAGTTGTCCAAGTGTAAGAAGGCCGATATTCCTGCTTTGACTTGTAGAGACTGGGGTTCCTGACTGAAGACACGTTCTCTGCAGAGACATGGGGATAGAGATGAACACAGAGCCTGTGTTGCCTCTTTTTTCTAGCCTAGATGTTTTCCTTACAACAATTTCTGTTTTGTTGCGTGGTTTCTTTCTTTCTTTCTTTCTTTTTTGAGGGAATACACACAAAGCTTTGACTTATATTATTCTCATTGCATCCAACTGAATGAAATTTATGAAGCCTCTTGCACACTGTATTCATTGTTTGGGTTGGGATAATTGAAGTGTCGGGAATATTTGCTTATTGAAAACAACTCAGGACGGCCCTGTGCACCCAACTGGACCAGGGCCACAAGACATGCCACATTCTGGACAGCTGTGTCCTATTGTCTTTTACAGCAGGGGCACCTTCCCAGGTAGATTAATTTCACACCTGGGAATGAGCAGTGGGTTAAGAATTAGAGGGCATTATTTCTAGTGTGGACTTCACAATTCACTCACTGTGTGACTTCGAATAAATCATTTAATGTCTCTGGACTTCAGAGTTTAATGGACATAAATAACATGGTGTTTTCTACCTCATAGGGATACTATGTAGCTCAAAAAGGAGAATCTATATGAAATACTTTAGAAATCATAAAATGCCACCCAAATGTGTATCATTTACAATAAAAAGTAATCATGTCTACTTCTGCTTAAAGTAGAACTTTGAACTAGGGAAGAAAATGGGCCAATGTTCTCATTATTCACCATTTTCTCCCCAAGATCCATCCTCCACACTTTTCTGACCTGCTCTGTACCTTGGGAGACTGAGCACTGCAGATTGCACTGGCTAGACTTCATTGTCTTGTGGCTTCTGGGTGGTTTGGCTAATGAGAAGTGCTTATAGGAAATAGGGAGGTGGGAGGAGAGAAACATTGGGGTACTTATTCGTTTTACTCTTCTGGGCAGTAGCTGTGTTCTCCTATAGCCACCACTCCGACTGGGCAACTGGTTCTACCCCTTTGGCCCTCTTTAGGCTTCAAGTAACTCCATTCCCTCTGCTCCCCTTCGGGATGAGGAGGATGACAGTGTATGAATGTGGCTGGTCCTCGGTGCCTGACTCTGCAAATGGCCTCTGCATCATCACTCTTCAACACTTTGAATGCGCCATCTGATTCTCAAGGGACCCTGACACAGGCAGCATCATGACCATGATGTGGGCGATAGCTCAACTCTTTCTGAGGGAATCCTCTCTCTTTTTGGGAATGGTCTGAGTTCTTTCTTTTCTTTAGCCATTGAACAGGTCTGCAATGTGATGTTTCTCTTGTAGAAACAAGCACCAGTGGATCAGGAAGAGCTATAAGGATTGGAGGTCTTCACTGTCTTCCATCAGCAATTCGAAGGTTTCATTAGGTTTCCCAGGAGGCCAGGCCTCTATTCTTTCTCTGGTACCTCCTGCCTCTCCTTATATTCAGGCATTTTCCGAGTTCAGTCTGCCCTTCTCTGGAGGTTACCCCCGATCTTTCGTCTGCCCTCATCTCTTGCCTGTGCCTTCAGGGCTCCTCAGTGACTCTCCATGCAGAACACAGCCTCTTTTCTCTTTCCCACACCCCAGCCCCGGCTTTCCTATTTCTGTTCATGCTGCCCAGGCTTGGAATTCCAGCTCATCTCACACACCTTTAGTCACTCCTTATGTGCAAGCAGGCACCAAGAGCATTGCTTTCTCCCTTCCCACAAGTCCCTGCAGCCCTCCCTGCACTCTCAGTGTCTCATTACTGGACCTCTCTTTAGTTCTGAGTTTCTGTGACAGGATGTCCGGTCAGCCTTCCTGCCTACAGTCTCTCCTCAATCCTCTACAGACAATAGACTTCTGCCACCTTCGTTTTCCTAAAACTTGGCTTCCATTGTGCCCCTTCTATGAAAACCTTCAATGACCCTGCTTCAAAGTCTGAACTCCTGACCCTGACATTCAAAGCCCTGCACAGTCTACTTCTTGGTCTACTTACTACCTTACAAGCCCACTCTCCTCTCCCTGCTACCCCGTGACTACATCAGGGGCTTTCCAGCCTCCACTGCCCCAGAAATGCTGCCCTCCTGCCTCCTGGCGTGAACCTTGCCTATTCTTCCAAGCTGAACCCCAATGCCACTTGCTCTCTGAAATCTTCCTTGACCACTACAAGCGACAGGGAGGCTTCTTTTCTTTCAACCCCTCTTCCTTTTCTTTCAAGTTCCGGGACGTATTTGCTGAGCTGAGCTGAACTTCGTCTCCTAAGAATGTTGTTTGCCTGAGCCATTTGAGACTTGTAGCTCCCTGACTTGTACTGCTGTGCCGTTAGAATGCGGGTTGGACACACGTGTCCTGCATAGTATTAGGCCCTTACTATTTACCGAATGAATATATAAATATGGGAAACACATCAACTTATCCGAACTGCTGATCGTTAAGAGATTAGACACATATATGTATTTTTGCAAGCTCATAGGTCCCTGACACTAAAGTCATACATCTACTCAGGTAGGCTTTTGGTCTAAAAAGGAACAGGGATGATGATGACAAACAATAAAATATCTACCACTTCCTGAATACCTGCTGTGTGCCAGTGCTTCACATGCAAAATCTCTTTTAACCTTTTAAACCAACTTATATTAGTATTATTACTAACTGTACTTTATGAACCAGGAAATGGAAGCTCAGAGTGACTAAGCAAATATATCTAGTAGGGGGCAAGGCTGAATTTGAACCTGAGTCTGGGAATGCTCAAGTCTGTTCTATCAACCAATCAGTAGGCAACCTTTAGAAGTATCCTGCAGGAGGCCCCGGGAGTGTGGAGTATTTAGTGTGTAATGCATATGTGGCACTTGTCTACCTCATCTTCCTTCCATTGAGGGCAGGAATCCTATCCTGCTGCTGTCTGTATCTTCACAGTGATTCCTATGACTTGGCTTTGCATATAATCGGCACTCACTAATGATTTATTAGTTGATTTTCAGCTCTCCTCCACTTCATACTTGAATTTCAAGTGTTTTGTTTTGTTTTGTTTTGTTTTTGAGACAGGGTCTTTCTCTGTCACCCAGGCTGGAGCGCAGTGGTGTGATCATGGCTCATTAGAGCCTCGAACTCCCAGGTTCAAGTGATCTTCTCACCTGAGCCTTCTGAGTAGCTGGGACTACAAGCATGTGCCACCATGGCTGGCTCAAGTGGTTTTTTTTTGTTTGTTTGTTTGTTTTTTTCTCAAAGGATCTGGCCAGGATTGCACTATAGGTTTGCATAGGAATTCTCTTTCCACCTACCAGTACCATAAAATCTTTAGTTAATATAATTATTTGTCTCTAGAGGTCTCCCCTTGAAGGGGCTTGGTACTGTGTCAACTTAGCTAAGTTGGAAATATTTCCCAGAACTCTCTTCCCTGTATCATTGTAGATTAGGATTGACCACAAGAGAAATGTTCATGAGACTGGGAAGGCAGAAGGGAAGGAAGCAGTAGCCACTCTTTGTGGATTGGTGTAGGTGTCAGGCAGACCCCATAGCTCACGCTGACCTAATAGCTCATCCTCTTGGCATGGAGCAGTGCCTGGGCCTGCAATTCCTTCAGCTCCTACCCAATCTCCTCCTTCAGATTCTTGAGTTGCAAACTTACTGTGTATGCAGTCTCATGGAGAAAGTGTTGGCTTCTGCAGGTTCCCCACATTGTCAAAATTGGAGGCAATAAGAGGCATAGGTGGGGTCCATTCTGTCCTCATTGTTCTGAAGCAGGAGAATAGGTCCTGGAGGCAGGAAATGGAAGGCCAATTCATGCTGACTTCCTAGAACTAAATCAAATGGAAAACCCCAACTTTCCATGCCCAAGTAACAAAAGGACCAGATGCTACTCCCTTTGCACTGCCCCCTGCTGTCCTTTTGCAGGGCAGATGAAAAATTGAAAGTAGCTCTGATAGTCCCCTCCTGCAATCAGTCAGACTGGTCATGGGCCAAGTCTTCATTTGCACAGGGTGTAACTTTGTAACTTCACTTCGCCTCTGATTGGTCGCTTTCTACAACAAATCAGACTGGTTGCAGGCCGCTACTTCATTTACATAGGGTGTACACCTAGTAACCAATGAGAAAACTCTAGAGAATATTTAAAGGTCAGAAAAATATGTACCAGGTTCTTGAGCTGCTTGTTCAGGCCAGCTCCTACCTTGTGGAGTGTGCTTTTATTTTAATAAATTGCTTTTGTTGCTTCTTTCCTTGCTTTGTGCATTTTGTCCATTTTTTTCGTTCGAGATGCCAAGAACCTGGATACCTTCCAATGGTGATGGTTCTAGTTTTTCTCACGCTTCCAGTTAATGTTGCTCTCCTCACATTAGATCCAGCCTTCTTTCCTGATTACCAGAGCTGCCCAGCTACAGCAGCTTTAGGCCCCCACCAGGTACAGAAGCAGCTTGCCATCACCCCCTTCACCAGCTCCCACAATCGTGCTCATCTTAATAACAAATCCCTTGTTCTGTATCACTCAGAGTGACCCTGCTTCTCCGATTGAACCCTAGCGGATTCATCCCTCTTCCCTGAGTCCCCAGGATATGGTGTCTCTGGTCACGTGGCCACCTCAAAGAAATGTGTTTATGGTAATTGGGCAAAGTCACTGTTAAAGCAGGAGGAAAGCCTAGAATCGGGGAGCTTCTCACTCTTACCCTTTCCCTCCCCACAAGGCTATGCTGTTTTCCAAGGCAGGAGCTAGATCCATCTGTCTTATAGCGAAACCCAACTTAAGACGCTTCAGTATTATTCAAGTCTCTACCTGCCTCAGCAAACCTGGACTGAACTCAGCTCTGATGTCACTGCTTTTGGAGGTTGTGTAGCCACTTTTTTTTTTTTTTTTTTTTGAGACGGTGTCTCGCTTCGTCACCCAGGGTGAAGTGTGGTGGCGCGATCTC